>NC_044034.1:92745040-92913089 GCF_901765095.1 Microcaecilia unicolor
TTTACTTCTGTGGAGGCAGCACAGACTTATTTGCAAACTATCCCAGCTGGGAATGGCACTTACGCCATTGCTTCTGTATGTGTTGGACTTGCTTGTAGTTATTTAGGATTACACCTTTCCTTTTGTATTTTATGAATGAGGTGTATTTCGCCAGTACTTAGCAGTATGTTTTTACTATACACTTACTATGTTTCTTGCAACAGTTTCACTTAGGATGTTCAGGATGGGTAGGTTTATTATGCAGTATTATGGGACTCTGGGTTGGTTATTATAGGTGGGGGAGGGTGGGGGTGTCTGACCCCAAGTCTCTTTCTTTCTTTTTTTTTCCTTTGAGGTATTGAGCTTAGAAGGGGGAGGGTTAAGGTAACAGGGGTTGAGGGAAGTAGGGTGGGGGTAGATATGATATGGTATTGGGTTATGGTTTGGCGGGGGGGTGAAAATGTAAACCCTCTTGATGGCTATGGGCTGTTTGAAGGAATTATGTAGTTTGTGAAACATTGTCATAAATAAAACATATTGAAACATAAAATAATCCAAACTGCATTTAGGGTCCTTAAGTTGCTTTAAGAGGCAAATAGCATGGCTAAAGCCCTAATGCAGCTTGATAAAATTCCCACCTTAAGGGGTAATTCTCAAAAGATCACTTAAAGTTAGGCACCAGGATGATGCACACTAAGCGCAAATGCTATATTGGCAGTTATGCACGTAATTGATGTTATAGCATACTAGCGTAAGTCTGAAGTTATGCACCTAAATTCAAACGTGAGCACTTAACACTATCTCAAAGGTTGGGGTAAATGTTCATACTTAACTACTGTCAGGCATATAACTGTAACCCACATGTGTAAGTGCTAGGCATGCCCCGACCTGTCTATGCCCCTCCCAGGTCCAGGCCCCTTTCGGTTTTGCTCTATGGATTTTACGCACATAACTGGCAACTAATGATAACACCAATTATATCCAGTAATTGGTTGTTAGTGCCAATTAGCAGCTAGAACTGACACTATTCTATAACTTCTTTGCGCTCTAAGCATAAAATTGTCTGTGCAAGTTTATAGAAATAGGGGTTATAGGATGTTCACCATGAAATATACAGAAAACAGTTTGATAAATCTACCATGACTCTCATTTACTATACACAGTCTGAGAGATAATTGGAGTAATGCTTAAAAGGGGACACTTTCAGAACAGCTTGTTCATGTGCAAAATCTGCTGGTAATTTGCATTCACAGACTTGTACAGATTTTCAAAGGAAAAGTGTATACAAGTCTTTCCCTTTAAAAATTGTCTATAGTTATAATTAACCATATTTTGCAGGTACTTTATATGTGAGCATAATTTGGTTGGGAAATAGAGCATGGGCATTTATAAATGCAGTATATGTGCACTATTTCCCATTCCATTCTCACCCAAAATACACCTTCTGGAATGCCTGCCCTTAATCTACTTATACGTACACATGTTATAAATCTCCTGCATGTACTTTTAACCAGGTAAAGATTGGGCAGTTTTTAGTTGTCTTTTTAGCCAGGTAAAACACTTCAACAGTTTGTCCTCAAAATAAGTGCACTTGCTCACTTTGGAACAATGTCTCAGGCTCCTCAACCAGAGATAGAAGTAATGATGGTACCTGTTCAATACTTGGGCAAAGGATACTGCAAGCATGTAAACTGTATTTAATTTTATAATTCATGCCTGTTTCTCTTACAGGATTTGTTAACAAGACACAAGCTGGTGGTAGCTGAATTTCTTGAACAAAATTATGACACAGTAAGTATAAACTGGTTTGTTTCAATTTATGTGCTGCTCTAATCACTCAAGCTCTAGGTGGATTACAATATCCTACTATATAAATGAAGGCTGACTGTGCTGCGCATGCGCAAACAGCGCAGCTGTTCTGCGCATGCGTCACTTCGCAGGTCTCTCCCGTCATGCCCTGCATGCACAGTCTCACTATACCCTAACAGATTGACAGCAGCGCGGTTCTCCACTCAATCCAATAACCAGTAACACTGAGAGCGAGTGCGGGGTCTCACACATCCCAGGCCCCAGAGAGCAGCGACAGCAGTCTTCCTCTCCCTCCCCAGATCGCACCAGGCACCTGCGTCGGTGCTGATACTCCCCAGGAAGGGCAGCAGGGAGAACCGCGCCACTCTTGGCTCTGCGCAGGAGGCCACGGCCTGAGGTGAGCGCGGGAAGTGGCAGGGCACTGCTGGGCCGCTCATCCCCAGCCCCGCGTACGGAGAACGCCCGAAGCAGCACCACCGCCTAACCTGGTCCGTTATGCTGAGGACTCCCATCTCCGGGGCCTGGAAGCACAAGGCTCCCGGCATGAGGCTCCAGCCCCCGGGAGACGGGGCAGCGACGCAGGCTTCAGAGCTCCAGCAGGAAAGTGCGTGATGGCTCTGTTCCTTCCCCCCCCCCCCAATCTGCAGGTGTGACATCGCTTCCTTCACCCCCCTACCCATGGTTTTGGTACATCTGTCTCGCTTCCTCTTCCCAACAGTGCTGCACAGTGTATGGGATTCTTCGGTGCAGGCAGGAAAGATCCCCAGTCTTGCCTGCTTGCTGCCGGCGCTGACCCTCCCCCGCTGCCGGATCGCTCTTTAAAAATGGCCGCCGAGGCTTCTGCAGAAGTCTTGGCGGCCATTTTGAAGAGTGATGCAGTTGCGCCACGGGAGAGTCAGCAGCGGCCAGGAAAGACGGGGGATCTTTCCTGCCTGCCCCAAAGAATCCACTGAAGAACCTGGGTGGCTGGAGGGTGGGGCAGGGGAGTGAGGAGAATCGCTGGGTATGGGTGGCTGCAGGGGAGGGGAGACAATCGCTGGGTATGGGTGGCTGGAGGGGGGCAGGGGAGAGAACACAATCGCTGGGTATGGGTGGCTGCAGGGGGGCAGGGGACAGAACACAATCGCTGGGTATGGATGGATGGGTGGCTGGAGATGGGGGGCAGGGGAGAGAAGACAATCACACACAGACAAACAAATGTGCTAGCACTCGCTCTTGCTCTCTCTCACACACACACAATCACTCTCTCTCTGAACTCACTCTCACACTCTCTCTTTCAGACAGACGCACGCACATACACTTTCTCTGTCTCTCACTCTCACTCACCTCTCTCTCTGTCACACACACACACACACAAAATATTAGAACAATAAACAACTGCCTATAAAGAGTGACTGACCCTCCACTGTCACAGGGACTCCTACCAGCTCTCTCTCACACACGCGCACACACACACACACACACACATATTCTCTCTCTCTCTGAACTCTCTCACACTCTCTCTCTTTCAGACAGACACACACACTCACTCACTCTCTCTCTCTCGCACACAAAATATTAGAACAATAAACAACTGCCTATAAAGAGCGACTGACCCTCCAGTGTCACAAGGAATCCTACTAGCTCTCTCTCTCTCTCTCATACACACATATACACACTCTCTCTCTCTCAGCTCACTCTTACACTCTCTCTTTCAGACAGATGCACACACACACACACTTTCTCTCTCTCTCTCTCTCTCTCTCTCTCTCTCTCTCTTACTCTCTCACCCACACACAAAATACTAGAACATTACGTTCATCAACTTTTAAATTACATTTCAGAAATGAAAAATCTTGCCCGTTTTAATGGGCTTAACGGCTTGTCTGTTATAATGCACAATAAAATAAACATCAAACAAGCTAAAAAGTAAATTTTTCTAGTGTAGACGTGTGTAACTTCCTTATATGATTTATTATATTTGTTTGTAGTTGCATTGATTGGATGGGTCAAATTGGTCTTTCTCTGCTGTCATATATTCTGTTAGTGTGAAAAAGTGTTCAAACCCATGTATTTTGCAGTATACAGAGCAACTTTTAAAGCTATTTACATGGGTAAATAGCAATTGATCTAGGTAAACTAGCTGTCTAAAAATTACTCTCCCTCAGTCTAGCCAAAAGTATGTACAAGGGGCCGTTTGTTCAAGGTTCTATAGCGCACATTCATTGTTATATTTGGGGGAGATATTCTTGGGGGGGAGGGTTGGCCAAGATCAGAAAATGTGCATAGACTGTAGTTACAAACTTTGACATTATTTTACATAAAAACTCTACCTGTACGTAAAGTAGGTGCAGAAGGATTAAAAGTATGTATGTATGTTCCCTTTCAACTTTGATGCTAAATCCATAAGTAAAAGATAGCTGAGGACTTTGCAGCAAATTGGTGAAAATTGCACTTGCCATATAATTAAACAGTTATGGCATATTGCTAAGGAAGAATTGTCTATTCAAAAAGGTGTGAACCTATGTTATTGTATAGTGAATCTCTCACTCTATCCCGCTGATTTCAAAATAGAAATAATGTATTAATTCTTAACAAACAGAACCTCAAACTTCCCAGTAGGGATAAGTACCAAAAGTACTACTAAATCCACTAGCATTCAAGGGAACAGGGTAATATCATTGGTTCTTATTAATCATGAAAAAAGGAAAAAAGAGTCAGAAAATAAAATTCATGGCAGTTGATAACGGACATAATGCAGACTTTTGCCTACCTTTTCTTTTCATCTGTGAATTCAGTGCTGAACAATAACCTCGCCATGCAGATATGCTTCTTTCTGAAGCTATATAAATGACTTCAGTAACTTTGCAAAGTTTAATTACCCATAGTGTCATCTCAACTGATATTAAGGTATATTGCATGCTACTACTTTCGGATTCGGTTCACCTATCTTAAAATACCCTTATAATATTGTTTAGATTTAGAAAATCTTCCTTGTTGTAGAATACTTCATTATGCTGACATTTTCTGTATAGCAGAAATGGTAAGTGGGTCATAAATGACCATTACCTTATATGCAACCCACTTTCTCCATTTTCGTGTGAACATACTATCTAAACAGTAAGGTATGCCTAATGTTACTTTCTTATCAAAACTTCTGAAAATAAGTGTTTCAGGAGTAGGTAAGGCATTTACAGCATTTCACTCACACAGAAACTGATGTACTGAAGTGCATACCTGCCAGCATAGTCTTTGACTTTACCTTTATGCTGCTGTGATCTGGGATGTTTTGCTACTATTGACTCAGCTTTGTTCTGCTGTCATGAATTTTGAATTGCACTACTACATTTCTGGTAGCTGGGGATGGTAAGCTTTATCCCTGGTGAAGTCAGTGTTGTTACTACCACTTCCCTTTAAAACTTAGCATGTCTGCAGCGCACCAACAAAGGGGCATGACAGAAGAGAGTAGTATCCCTTTGTGCCCAATGTGACCACTCTTTTGTGGGTTCCTTTTGTGATATCCCTTGTGGACTTTCTTGTGAACTTTCTTTGTGAGTGTTTTGTAAGTTATTGGGTGAGTATCCAAGGGGTGCCTTGGGTGAAGGATTTTTGCTTTTAGTGTATGTTCTTAGCAAAGCGTTAGATGAGTGTTCTCAGTCTGGAAGATTTGTTTGTAGTACATATAGCATTTTCTTTTCTTACTATTTTGCATGGTTGTGGGGAATGAGTTTGTAGTTGCTAATGTTTGCCAATTCTTCCTCGGTTGGGGCAGGGCCATTATAGTCCATAGAGGTTGCAGAAACATGTCAACCAGGAGAATATTTGTTGTTTGCAAAAGGTTGCCTAGGTATTTCTTTGCCAAGAGTGAGTAAATGTAGTAGTGCGGTGCTTTTTTGAGATTTTTTTTTTTCTGTAAACACTTGAGTGGGGCTAATCTTGAAGTGTATAGGTTTTACCACTCTGATTTAGTGGGTAGTGGTTGTGTTTTATCATGTCCCAGGGATTGGAACGCTGGATGAGTTTGCTCATAGAGTTTTTTGCATTTCAGCAGCATTAGATGATACCAAGAGATTCTAATTGGGTTTTGATCAAAGTGGATATTCTTTTTTTTTTTCCTGTGTGACCTATTGGATTTTATGGAATATTTTGATTGGAGCAAGATCATTAATTAAAGTTACTCATGAAAAAGGATACTTCCTTAGCCTACGCAGCAGATGAATGTAAGAACTGATGGATTGTGTCCACTACCAGCACATGGAGATAGAGATGACAAAGCTGAAGGCAGTTATTCCAGATGGCCAGCTCCTCCCTCACTCAGTTTATCTCTCTGTCTCCATCAGGTGGTAGACTGCATCTCAGCAGCTCTCTTGGGCCTTTCTGGAGATTTAGGGGTGGGGGGTGCCTGGATTTTGTACCAGCTTTAGAGACATACTTAGTATTCTGGGTCCCTGCCTCATCCTATGGGCCTCGTTCTCCCTGTGTGTCTGAGCTGTGGTTTAGGCTGTAGCCTTCCTCTCCCAAAACAAAAAATAAAAATCTTGTGCTAGGCCGTTTAAAAAAAAGACACAGGAAAGACAGAGACACAGCTCTTTTAAGGGGATTCCTTCAGCAGCTGTTTGCAGGCTGAGCCTGGTCTGTCACCAGAGTCTTCCCTACAGCCCTGCTGTGCACGGGAACAGTGCAGCACACTGAGGATGAGTATTTACAGCTCTGTTGTGGGGGAAGCTCTGTTATAGCCGTGAAGACTCAAACGGTGCTCGCAGTGCAGGGCACACCGGTCAACTTCAGGAATGTGTATGGCCAGTTGCACAAAGATTTTATCTGGCGCCAGCGAAGGGCTTTCTCCAGAGCGGTCTGATTCCTGCTCTGATTGTTTGGATGCTTGCAGTTTTTTTTAGTGCCTGCCGACGCAGTTCCCACGTCGGCTTATGACTGCAGCAGATGCTTCGCAGCCCACCTCAGCCTTCAAGGATGGGTTTTTCCTCAGCTGCATGGTCTTCTTCTGCTCAGGCTGCTGCAGCTTCTGGCTCCGGGGAATTTTTTTTCGCCGGAATTTGTCCTCCTGCTTCACCATACCTATTTATTGACGAGGGCTTCTCCCTCTCCCCATTTTCCTGTGCCCTCTTCTCTGGAGGTCTCTTCTCTGGATGATGATGTGGCCTTGCAGCATTCTGTGGAGGATCTGGTATTAAAGAGGCGGCATCTGTGTGATGCTTTGGAGGGTGGGGTCTCTGGGACCTCTCGTGGCTACTGGCTCTGGGGGGTCCTTACGCCCTTCTCAGGTGGATGAGTTGGAAGATGGTGAGGTTCCCCAGGATGATTCTTCTGCGGTCACGCTTTTTCATTGAGATGAACTCCTTTCGCTCATCTCCCACGACTTGGAGGCACTAAATATTGAGGATCCTGAGGCGCAAGTTGCAGCTACAGTCAGTCCCAAAATAGTAAGCACGAGAAAACCATCTAAAACCTTCCTGGTATGTGCTGCCATTCAGGAACTCATTTTGGCCCAGTGTTCTCATCCAGAAGGGAGTTAGCAGGTGGCTAAAGCCGTCTCATCTGTATCCGGTCGCTGCAGATCAGGCGGAGAATCTGGTTCACCCTAAGGTGGACTCCTTAGTCATGGCAGTTACTAAGGATACCATTCTTACGGTTGAAGGAGGAGTGGCCTTGAAAGACATGCAGGATCGACATCTGGAGGCTTCCCTTAACCATGCTTTTGAGGTGTCTACGCTGGCCCTCCAAGTCTCTATTTGTAGCACTTACGCTGTTGCAACAGGCTTTGGAGCAGGACCGCAGGTCAGTGCTGACCTTTGGGGGTTCCTTGATTCACATGGTGTCCAATTTGACTTACTTGGCAGACTCCCTTTATGATCTAGTGTGCACTTCCGCCAAACAGGTAGCTTTGGGGGGTCTCCTCTTGGCGTTTGTTGTGATGTTGTGATTTTGTCATTGGGCAGCAGATTTGGCTCTAAGCAGAGGCTTATGCGTCTTCCTTTTTGGGATCAACTTCTCTTCACAGAAGACCTAGAGAAGATTGTGAAGGATTTGGGAGATTCTAAGTCTCAGAGGCATTCTGAAGATAAGCCCAAGCCTGCGTTGCGGGGGAGGGGGGTCTGCCATATCTCGCCTCCGTGAGGCAAGGTGTTATTGTCCAGGGCACACATCGGGAACCTTCCAGTGACCTCGCTTTCAGCAGCACTCTTCCTTTCGAGGTGATAAGCAACCCTCCAGTACTGCAGCATGGCAGGGGTCTGCCCTTGCCCATCCCAATGATGGGGCGCTGGTCTGCTCCTCCGGGCTAAGGATAGGGGGTCAGATGACCCCCTTGTATGAGGAGTGGTCCAGCATCACTTCAGATCAGTGAGTCTTAGACATCATCATAGAAGGTTACAGAATAGAATTCTCCTTGTCTGTCGGCAAAGTGTCCCTGGAGTCCAGGTGCGCCACCACTTCCAAGTGAGCGGTGGTCAAGGCCACACAGCAGTCCCTACTGGATCTGGGGGCGATGGTGTCCATGCTCCCTTCCGAGATCCATTCTGGACACTGCTCTGTTTATTTTGTGGTTCTTAGCAAAGGGGGCTCATTCCATCTAATTCTAGATCTGCGGAAGCTGAACCAGTGTGTCTTGATCCAGCATTTCCACATGGAGACTCTGCGGTCTGTGGTGGCAGCAGTGCAGCCAGGGGAGTTTCTCACTGTCGTAGACCTCAAGGAGTCCTAAGTGCAGTTTCTGATTTGGCCGCCTCATCAGCGGTTTCTCCGCTTTGCCCTTTGGAGGTCATCATTTCCAATTTCGGGCTTTGCCATTTGGCCTTGCTACTGCTTCCCGCACCTTTTCCAAGGTCATTGGTAGTCATGGCGGCGTATCTTCGTAAAGAGGGCATCAGAGTGCACCCCTGTGTCGACAACTGGCTGATCCATGAGTGTTCATTGGAAGAGAGTCGCAAGGTTACTTCTCGGGCCATCTCGCTCCTGGAATGCTTGGACTGGGTGGTCAATCTTCAAAAGAGACACCTCACCCCATCTCAAGTCGTGGATTACCTTGGTGTCTGATTCAACATGTCGTTGGGTCAGATGTTTTTGCCCAAGGATGGGAGAGTCGAGCTTCAGGCTCAGGTGCATGGGCTGCTGGGGTTGCTGAGCCCTCGAGTCTGGGATTACATTCAGGTGCTGGGTTCTATAGCAGCCACCTTGGAGGTGATGCCGTGGGCAAGAGCTGCTGCTCTCTCTTTTGTGCTGGTGGTCTGCAGTTTCCCAGGAGTATCTGTGGCATCTTCTGTGGCTGCCCAAGGAGCGACAGAGCATGAGCTTTTGGCTTCACAACTCTGTTTGCGGAAGGGGATGCCCTTGGCTCCTCCACAACGGGTGATGGTGGTCACCTTCATGCCCAGGGGCAGTGGACAGAGGCAGAAGCGGCGTAGCCAATCAACCGGCTAGAGCTCCTGGTGATTCTGAATGCTTTCAGAGCTTTTCAGGACTCGTTGAGAGACAGGGCGGTCCAGGTTCTGTCGGACAACACAACGGTAGTGGCATACATCAACCATCAGGGTGGTACTCGTAGCCAGGCCCTGGCAGCAGAGGCGGGGCACCTCATGGAATGGGTCAAGCTTCACATCCTCGGTCTATTATTGAAAGAAATCCATTGGAGGTATCTGCATATTCTCTGATTTTAAATATGTTAGTAGTGAAAGTGATTTGAAAAAGTGGTTTATCAGCACCTTTGTGATTTATATAGTTTTGCGTTACCTGTTGCATGAACATCAGTTTGGGTTTAAATGTAAGTGTGACACAGAGATCTCAGTTTGTCACTGTCTTTGGAAGAGAGTGCAGAAGTTATTTTTTTTTTTTGTTATCTTAATTTTCAATCATACATTTACATAAAATAATTGTCAGGGAAAAATAGAAAAAAAAATTACATCTTCTAGTAGATAAAAGGAAAAATGACTTTTAAATTTGTCCACATTTAGAATTCAAGATATAAGGAAATAATTTTAAGGCACTTTATCCTATCAAAAAGCAGAGAGGTTAGAACACAAATTCCAGCCAGCGGTTTCAGCTAACCGGTGGAGCAATCAAAGACCTCCCAACATTGCTGCTTTCCTTAACTGTAATAAATTGTAACAATTTAACCGGGTCAAAGAACACATAGTTAACTGAATTTAAAGAAATTAAACATCTGCAAGAAAATTTCAGGACAAAAGTTCCTCCCAGTGCTAAAGACCGTGACCTCAACGCCAGGAATTCCTTTCTCCGTCTCTGTGTAGATGTACTCAAATCCGGGTAAACTTGTATCCTAGCCCCGAAAAATTGTTGGGAAATGTTCCTGAAGTTATGTCAGCTTCTGAGCACTTAAGGATTTATTGAAATGTACAGTTTGACTAGGGGTGCCTGCAATTTAGCACACAACTGTTAAGTACTTTGGTTTGAAAATTTTGGTATAAAAATGAGGGATACAAATCAATTTGACTTTGCCTCAATGTGGGCAGTCTGAAAATTGCACCAATATATAAATAGAGAAACAGCAAGTAAAATAAGACTTGGTACCCACCCAAATGTGAGAATTCTAATTGACTGCTTCTTCTTGGAGAATAGCCATACTGGGGCAGACCATTGGTCCATCTAGCCCAGTATCCTGCATCCAGCAGTGACCAATCCAGGTTACAAATGATATTACATGGATTTGCTCCGCAATACATGTTAGACTTGATTTGTTACTCAAGTAGCAAGTCTAATTTTCTACCTTATACCTTATCTTTACACTTCCCAGCACCGTGAAGAAGGAATCTGTTTGAAAAGAATGTTTTCAGTGGGGTTCCCTTATCAAGCATCAACTGTTTAGAATGTGTATCAGTATCAGATTAAGAAGCTGCAGAATTATCTGTTATTTAGAAAAATATCAGAGGCTTATTTTTAAAAACAGATTTAGATGCTTATTCTTAAAAATGATGTTTGTAATGTTTATCCCAGAAGATGTCTAGTCTCTTGATTTCTGGAATCCATACAGAACTGTTTGGTATAGGCGGAATATAAGAATTTTTTGTAATGTAATGTAACAAGTACTTGGCAGAATCCCAAATTGTACCAAGATTCCATGCTACCAATCCCAGGGACAGCAGTGGCTTTCCCCATGTCTATTTCTGTTGTCCTCCCCCAACCTAAATGCATCCTCTCTACCAAGGATGCATGTAGCCAAAAGTGTACACTTTGTTCATAGTTTTTCAGGGAACCAGGTGATGTGAATAAAATACTTTTTACCCAAAAGAACACCTAGAAGAATGATGGGAAAAGAATAATAATTTTTATTTTTATTATTTTTTAGGTATTTAGTGACTATGAAAAACTTCTTCATTCAGAGAATTATGTAACAAAGAGGCAATCTTTAAAGGTAATGTGAAATCCCTAATAAGTGAAGTGTTCAGAAATGTAAGTGTTGGATTGCATCTCTAAATAAACCAGAACAGTATAATTAATTTTTTTCATAATACTGAGGTCTCTAGAATCTGGTATTAATGTGTTTAAGCAATGCTCCTTGTTATGTGGATTTGCTGACAAGTTGAAATCAATTGATTATGATATTAAAGTGCTGTGAACCTTCTAGACCTTTAATGTGCAGGACTTTTTTGTTTTTACTTTCTGTTGGTATTTTGGTTTCCTTATGCTTTCATGCTATTTTTTTTTTCAGTTTGTTTTGTTAGTGCATGCTGTTTTACAGTAGCACACACTAAACACAAACTGCAACAATTATCTGAAAAATCCTCCATGTCCCTTGTCCCAAACGTGGTGCAATCTCATCAGGCCTCTGCATTCTGACCTCTAATCCAGTTTAACTCGTCCCTATTCTGTAAAGGAGAAATGAGTAAACTCTAGATTCTTCTGTTTCGTTAGTGCCTTGCACCAAAAACTCTCTCCCAGCCGATGCCTTCTGCTCCCTCCTCTTGTAGGATGTTTTTGGGCAAGCCGAAGCAAGGTCTCTATTACTGTCAACATGTTCATCCCCAGCACACTCGTTCTCATCAACAGCATGCGCAAAAGGCCCAGCTGGCTCCCCAGTCAAAGCAAGAAGGCGAGTTTTTGACTTGCTCCAGAGCATAGCCACAATAAAAATATCTGTGCCGGACAACCTTCCAGTTGGAAGGAGGCTGAGCTTTTTTCCAAGAAAGGTGGCCCTTTATGACCTCCGACCAGTGGGTACTTCAAATAGTTTGTCTTGGTTATGCTCTTCATTGGCGAATGAGACCACCAAATTGCCCCCCCCCCCCCCCCCCCCCCCACCGAGATCAACTTTCATCAGTTCTCACAACAGGGAGGTACTTGTAGAGGAACTCTATGCCCTTCTCAAGGCCTGTGTGGTTGAACCCACTCCAACAGATGATGAAGGGCTGAGATTCTATTCCAAATACTTTCTTGTTCCAAAAAAGACAGTGGGGATGCGCCCCATCCTAGACCTAAGGGCCCTGAACAAATATGTGATCAAAAATAAAGTTCAGGATAGTTTCCCTGGACATTCTTCTCTGAATGGTTCAAGAACAAGATTGGTTATGCCGTCTGGATGCATATCACAATAGTTCCAGACCACAGGAAATATCTCAGATTTTTAGTGGGGACACATCACTTCCAGTACAGCGTATTGCCGTATGTCCTTTCATCAGCTCCCAGGGTTTGTACCAAATGTCTAGCAGTAGTCACAGCATCACTACGCAGTCTTGGAGTCCATGTGTTTCCCTACCTGGACAATTTGTTGTTGAAGAGCACGTCAAAGGAAGGTGCTCTGGAGTCTATGCAGAGAACTATTCAGGGTGCTAGAGCTACTAGGGTTCATTTTAAACTACCCCAAGTTCGATCTATTCCCTGTTCAAAAATTGGAGTTCATAGGAGCCCTGCTAGATACCATGCAGGCGCAAGCTTTCCTCGTTGTGCCATGAGTATACAATCTGCTTTCTCTAGCAACACAGTTTCACACCAGACAGCAGGTCACAGCTTGGCAGATGTTGAGGTTAGTAGGCCACATTTTCACATGAGAACTGCCCAGTGGAAACTAGCGGATGTCATCCGATTAACCCCAGAACTGGATCAATCCCTCTTCCAGTGGATGATTCAACCAGTCTGACCTTGGGGTTTCCATTCCAAATTCCTCAGCCCCGGAAGAAGTTGACCAGGGATGCATCCACTTGAGGTGGGGAGCTCATGTAGTTGGGCTTCACACTCAAGTTATTTGGTCAGCTCAGGAGGCAGATTTCCACATCAATCTTCTGCGCTTACTAAAGTCTCCAATGACCTATTACTGGCTAAATCCAGAGGTCAATATTCTATCCTCATTCTTCTTGATCTTTCCGCTGCTTTTGACACTGTCGATCACAGCATACTTCTCGATACCCTGTCCTCACTTGGATTCCAGGGCTCTGTCCTTTCCTGGTTCTCTTCCTACCTCTCCCTCCGCACCTTTAGTGTTCACTCTGGTGGATCCTCTTCTACTTCTATCCCTCTGCCTGTCGGCGTACCTCAGGGTTCTGTTCTTGGTCCCCTCCTCTTTTCTATCTACACTTCTTCCCTTGGTTCATTAATCTCATCCCATGGCTTTTCCTACCATCTCTATGCTGATGACTCCCAAATCTACCTTTCTACCCCTTATATCTCACCTTGCATCCAAACCAAAGTTTCAGCGTGCTTGTCTGACATTGCTGTCTGGATGTCTCAACGCCACCTGAAATTAAATATGACCAAAACCGAGCTTCTCATTTTCCCCCCCAAACCCACCTCCCCGCTCCCCCCGTTTTCTATTTCTGTTGATGGCTCTCTCATTCTCCCTGTCTCCTCAGCTCGAAACCTTGGGGTCATCTTTGACTCTTCTCTCTCCTTCTCTGCTCATATCCAGCAGGTTGCCAAGACCTGTCGTTTCTTTCTTTACAACATCCGTAAAATCCGCCCCTTTCTTTCCGAGCACTCTACCAAAACCCTCATCCACACCCTTGTCACCTCTCGTTTAGACTACTGCAATCTGCTTCTTGCTGGCCTCCCACTTAGTCACCTCTCCCCTCTCCAGTCGGTTCAAAACTCTGCTGCCCATCTCGTCTTCCGCCAGGGTCGCTTTACTCATACTACCCCTCTCCTCAAGACCCTTCACTGGCTCCCTATCCGTTTTCGCATCCTGTTCAAACTTCTTCTACTAACCTATAAATGTACTCACTCTGGTGCTCCCCAGTATCTCTCCACACTCGTCCTTCCCTACACCCCTTCCCGTGCACTCCGCTCCATGGATAAATCCTTCTTATCTGTTCCCTTCTCCACTACTGCCAACTCCGGACTTCGCGCCTTCTGTCTCGCTGCACCCTACGCCTGGAATAAACTTCCTGAGCCCCTACGTCTTGCCCCATCCTTGGCCACCTTTAAATCTAGACTGAAAGCCCACCTCTTTAACATTGCTTTTGACTCGTAACCACTTGTAACCACTCGCCTCCACCTACCCTCCTCTCTTCCTTCCCGTTCACATTAATTGATTTGAGTTGCTTACTTTATTTATTTTTTTGTCTATTAGATTGTAAGATCTTTGAGCAGGGACTGTCTTTCTTCTATGTTTGTGCAGCGCTGCGTACGCCTTGTAGCGCTATAGAAATGCTAAATAGTAGTAGTAGTAGTAGGATGTCATCCGATTAACCCCAGAACTGGATCAATCCCTCTTCCAGTGGATGATTCAACCAGTCTGACCTTGGGGTTTCCATTCCAAATTCCTCAGCCCCGGAAGATGTTGACCAGGGATGCATCCACTTGAGGTGGGGAGCTCATGTAGTTGGGCTTCACACTCAAGTTAGTTGGTCAGCTCAGGAGGCAGATTTCCACATCAATCTTCTGGAGCTCCCAGCAATCTGGAATGCTCTAAAGGTTTTCAGTGATCAGCTGATCAACCAAATTGTACTCATTCAAACAGACAATCAGTCTGTGATGCATTACACCAACAAGCAGGGGGGGTACAGGATCATACCCTCTGTGTCAGAAGGCTGTTGGGATGTGGAACTGGGCTGTCCAGAACAGGATAGTTTTCAGGAAGTCCAACAGCCTGGCAGATAGACTGATCAGGGTAATGCAACTGCACAAGTGGTCACTCAACATGACTGTTGTCTGTGAGATTTTCCGAGAGTGGGGCACCCTCTCGATAGATCTTTGCCATTTCTTTCAATCACAAAGTCCCTCAGCACTGCTCCAGGCTCAGGTCACACAACAGACTAGCTTTGGATCCATTCCTGCATTGGAGACAGATCTTCTATATGCGTATCCTCCCACTCCTCTAACAGGGAAAACTTTACTAAAACTCAGTCAAGACCGGGGAACCATGAACCTGATCGCCCCATATTGGCCCAGGCAGATACGGTTTTCCACTTCTTATATAGTTATTATCTGAAGAACCTTGGACATTGGAGTATTTTCCAACCCTCTTCACACAGGTCCATCCCAATCTCCAGTCTCTGGCCCTCACAATCTGGATATTGAGGGCTTAGAATTTGCTTCCTTGAATCTCCTGGAGGGTGTCTCCAAGGTTTTGCTGGCTTCCAGGAAAGATTCCACTAAGAGATGTTGTTACTTTAGATGGAGGAGGTTTACTGTCTGGTGTGAGGGCAAGGCCCTAGATGCGTTTTCTTGCTTTTCACAGAATCTGTTTGAATACCTTCTGCACATCTCTGAGTCTGGTCTAAAGCCAACTCTGTAAGGGTTCACCTAGTGCTTACCATTTTCATGTAGAGGGTAAGCCCATCTTTGGACAGCCTCTAGTTGTTTGATTCATGCAGAGTTTGTTTTTGACTGTCCCCTATCAAACCTCCTCTGTGTTATGGAACCTCAACTTCGTCGTTACTCAGCTGATGAAAGCTCCTTTTGAGACACTCAGTTCCTATCCCCTGAAGTTACTTCAGCTCGCAGGGTCAGTGAGCTTCAGGCCCTAGTAACGGGATCCACCTTATACAAAATTTCATCACAACAGAGTAGTTCTCTGCACACACCCTAAGTTCCTGCCGAAGGTGGTGTCTGAGTTCCATCTGAACCAGTTAATTGTCTTGCCAACATTTTTTCCCAAACCTCATGCCCATCCTGGCAAAAGCGCAATGCATACCTTGGACTGCAAGCAAGCATTGGCCTTTTACCTGGAGCGGACTAGACCCTAGTCCAGTGATGGCGAACCTTTCAGAGACCGAGTACCCAAACAGCAATCCAAAATCTAATTATTTATCGCAAAGTGCCGGTACTCATGGGCGGGGTCACCACATATGACTCCACCCATATGATAGCCACACCCCTTACACCAGCCATGGCACATATAAACAGACATCATTGAAAATATTATACTAGTATAGTAGAAAAAAATAACATGATTTTCTTTCATTATAAATCATTTCTGTAAGCTGTTACAGCTCCAGTATACCCAGTGCAAAATAAGACAGCAGATGTAAATTCTCAAATTGGACATATTCCAAACACTAAAATGAAAATAAAATGATTTTTTTCTACCTTTGTTGTCTGGTGATCTTGTTTTTCTATCCATATTGGTCCTAGTCACTGATTCTGCTGCTCTGTTCTCTTAACTCCGTTTCCAGGGCTTCCTTTCCATTTATTTCTTTACTTTCCTCCTTTCTTCTTCATTTCTTGCTTGCATCCATGTCCAGCAACCCTCCTCTCCCCTCCAGCCACAAATGTCTAGCAACCCTCCTCTCCCCTCCAGCCACCCATGTCCAGCCACCCTCATCTCCCCCCCTGCCCTCCCTTCCTCCCTCCCAGCACCAGGCAGGCCTCCCTCCCTTCCACTGAGCACGCAGCAGCACCCAGCATCAGGCCTCCCTCCCACCCAGCATCAGGCCTCCCTCCCTCCCGGCCACCCACCATCAGGCACCCCTCCCTCCCACCCAGCACCAGGCATCCCACCCAGCACCAGGCCTCCGTCCCTCCTTCCCACCCATGCACGCAGCAGCACCCAGCACCAGGCTCTCTCCCACCCAGCATCAGGCCTCCCTCCCTCCCGACCACCCACCCGGCATCAGGCACCCAGCACCCCTCCCTCCCACCCAGCACCAGGCCTCCATCCCTCCCATCATCAAGCAGGCACCCCTCCCTCCCACCATCAAGCAGGCACCAGGCCTCCCTCCCACCCAGCACCAGACCTCCCTCCCTCCCACCATCAAGCAGGCACCCCTCCCTCCCACCATCAAGCAGGCACCAGGCCTCCCTCCCACCCAGCACCAGACCTCCCTCCCTCCCACCATCAAGCAGGCACCCCTCCCTCCCACCATCAAGCAGGCACCAGGCCTCCCTCCCACTCAGCATCAGTCCGTCCTCCCTCCCGCCCACCCACCCACCGAGCACCAGGTCGCCCACCCGCACGCCCAGCCACTTCCCCTTCATCCTTCGTGCAAGAAAAAGAAAAAAAAAAGACAAGCAATCACGGCACCACGCGCCGTCCAGTTCCCGCCCGAAATTTAAAACTCGTCACCGCGCGCCGTCCAGTTCCCGCCCCCACCCCACCCCCCACCCGAAATTTAAAACTCCTACCTGTCCTGCTCGGAGTTAAGGCGGCGTCGGCAGCGACAGCACCAGTCAAAAGCGTGCTAGTTTGGCGCCTTCAGCTTCCGTTCTGTCTCTCAAGCTCTGGTCCCACCAGACCTTGAGAGACAGAAGGGAAGCTGAAGACGCGCCGAGCTAGCACGCTTTTGACTGGTGCTGTCGCTGCCGACGTCGCCTTAACTCCGAGCAGGACAGGTAGGAGTTTTGAATTTCGGGGGCGTGGGGGGCGGGAACTGGACGGTGCGCGGTGATGAGTTTTAAATTTCAGGGCGGGAACTGGACAGCGTGCAGTGCCACGATTGCTTGTTTTTTTTTCTTTTTCTTGCACGAAGGATGGGGAAAGTGGCTTGGCGCACGTGCCAACAGAGAGGGCTCTGCGTGCCCTCTCTGGCACGCGTGTCCATAGGTTCGCCATCACTGCCCTAATCCATCCAGCTTTTTATTTCTTTTAGAACATAAGAACATAAGTGTTGCCATACTGGGACAGACCGAAGGTCCATTAAACCAAGCATCTTAGGCCCATTTTATTCTATTCCAGGCCTCACCTTCACAATACTGTATATAGTTTTCAGGTTAATTTACGTCTTTGAACTCACCATTGTGAGTTCCTATTGTCCTAATGCTGTTGTTTTCTGTGTTTCTGGTAGCTAAGGATTCCAACATGTGAGAGTTAACTGGCTTACTTGTCCTTGGAGAAAATGAAGTTACTTACATGTACAGGTATTCTCCGAGGACAGTAGGCCACTTATTGTCACATACCCTCCCACCTCTCCTTGGAGTTGTCTTCTTTAGCTATGTTATTGTACTAATTAGTCCCATGCTCGCAAGTCGGGCAGGAAGGCATCCACACATGCACATTGGGAGCGCTGCCTTGAGGTTTTAAAGAAACAGTCACTGGATAGCATTTCCACATTGGACTTTGTGGATGATGTCACCCACATGTGAATAAGTGGCCTGCTGTCCTCGGAGAATACCTGCTACAGGTAAGTAACTTTGCTTTATCTTGGCAAGCATATTGGGATAAAGAACAAGTAATGAAATATGGAATGGAAGGGTAATCTCCAGATACTTTATTCCTTTAGGTTTCCAGATGAATGGTGCCATGGGTATTTGAGTCATGGAAGTCCACCTTTTGCATGGATTTAACTCTCAAACCGTTCATGTACATTTGTTTGATATAGACACTAGCTCATATATATTGATACTGGTTTTGTTCTTGTTGTAAGGGTTTTTGCTACAATGGTATTGGAATAATTGTCATGTGTTTTTATATCCTTAGTAGTATTCTTGTATTAACTGTAACAAAACCATTTAGTAAAAAATTAAAGTGAAAAATAATTTGTCCATTTGGTGAAAAAATAATTTGGTATCTGAGTTTTCTTTAGAGTTACTTCAGGAAACTAAGCCAAAACCTGAAGCTAGGTTGTCCACTTGTCAGCAAGGAACATTATTCATCAGCTTTTGGGCTGGCCTACAATTAGTGTGTTGAGTACTATGGGTTTCTGAGGTTTTGAGTAATATATTTCATAAAAGATTTTTTGTTTCTAAAATAGTTGCTCGGTGAGCTGCTTCTGGACAGACATAACTTTCCTGTCATGACAAAATACATCAGCAAGCCAGAAAACCTGAAACTCATGATGAATCTGCTGAGAGATAACAGTCCCAACATTCAATTTGAAGCATTCCATGTCTTTAAGGTATGTTTAGGGAATACTTTAGCACAAATCTAGTTTTGTGCCCAGTCAAGAGAGCCTCATGTCCACAAGATTTGCTTGCTTGTATTTCTTACAAATCGGTCCCAAACCTTTTAAAAATCTATTGCTCTAGATACGTAGAAACAACCAAAATTTTATTTGTATTTCTTACAAATCGGTCCCAAACCTTTTAAAAATCTATTGCTCTAGATACGTAGAAACAACCAAAATTTTACATTGTTTGGATTTTGTGTTAAAACCACATTTCCCACTACACACTTTAATAAACGACATGTTTGTGCTTAGTGCTTGAAATACTCAGGCTGATATTCCAACAGACCTAAACGTTCATCGATGGCTGCTGAACATTTTACATTGTCTTTGCATTTTACTTCTGGGGGAATTCTGCACTACTGCACAATGCAGACTTTGCGCAGAATTCCCCACCTCTGAAGACTCCACAGAATTCTGTGCAGTCTGCTTTTGCGGCACAAATATTCCATTTCCAGCTGCCTCCCCTCCCTCCCAGCACACCTACCGCTCTAGTGCTGCAAGAGGAGGAGTTGCACAGCTGCAGGTCAGGATGCTTCCTCCTCTGCTGCCTTAGTCCCCAGCGGTTCGTTTTAAACCACACAGCTGTACAGAGGCCCATGAGACTCAAAAGAACAGTCGGGCCTGAGACAGTAGAGGAGTAGGAAGCAACCTGATGTGCGGCTGTGCAGCTTCTCTTACTGCGCTGGAACAGAGAGTGAGGAGGGGGCTGGAAAAAGCTAGATGAACTTTGTGTGTCTCATGAGAAATGGGGTGGAGGTCTGCATGAAGTTGCATGGGAAACTCCTGTGGTGGTGGAGGCAAAGGTATTTCATGCCTCGGAGGAGATACCAGCCCTTATAATGGGGTAATTCTGCACAGTGTACAGAATTTTCTTTCTTTTTATTTTTATTTTTGTGCAGAATTCCCCCATCAGTAGTATTTTCAGTTATAGTGAAGGGTAAGAGGAAAGGCAGTGCTGAGAAATTATCCTGATAGGGGCAATATTCAGCCACTAACAAGATAATTTATATGTTTAGGCTTGCTGAATAGGGGGCAACTGAACATAGATTTCACTCCAACTTCAGCATTAATCATCCCTTTGTTTGGTTTGTGACATTTTTACCTTCTCAGGAGAATGGAAGGAAACACTGAGGCTGATGCACTTAACCTATGGATATCCCAAGGGTTATCAACTTTGTTGTTCCAAATTTTGCTACCGATACAAATTAGCTCCATAGCAGCCTTTCAGGAGAAATTTAACTATGGAGTCTGACCAAAAACAATAATTATGCTTTTGCCTCAAGATCATTGCTGCAGTGACCAGACTAGGAACAGCAGGATGGTCTAATCTTTCCACAAAGAGATTCCATAACTGATGCATTGTTATTTATGGATAGTTATTAGGCAAATTTATCAATTGATGAGACAGCAGGGACTTAAGATAAATTCAGGAAAAAAAAAACCCAAAGATTTTGTGAATGGAGAACAGGAAGGACATAAGACTAGTAGATGTTCCATGCAATTCAGTTTTTTATTGAGTGGTGAGACTAAAATTTTGGAAGTGAATATTGATACTCATTTGACTATGGAGACCGAAGTCAATATTTTATTGAAAAGATATGCAGTCTACAGATACAAGTGCACCACATACATACATATTTCACAGAGAATTATTTCAGGTGGTTAGAGTACTCTAGTATAGGTTTGTCAGGTCTGCTGGAAAAACAGATCACAATGGGGCTGCCAGGATGATTTTAGCGGGGTCTAGGTGGGAAAGGGTGACACCTTATTTGATTGCTCTACGTTGGCTTCTAATTCAGGCATATGTACAATTTAAATTATTGCTGGTCATGTTTAAAATTATATATGGAACAACTTCAGATTATATGCAATCTTGGGTTCTATGGTTTGTCCCAGAATAGAACTTATGTTCAGAAGGTCAGTTTAGGATGGCTGTTGCCCAAAATTAATCAATCTCATTTTCTGGATTTTAGAAAAAGGTCCCTAATAGGGATTGGACCCAAATGATAGAATATGCTAAATTTAGAGCTCGGGAAACAATCCTCATATGGTTTATTTTGTCAAGCCCTAAAAGCATTCCTGACTGTTATGGATTATAAAATGTCTTTATACATGTAACTTATGAATTCTTTACAGCTGGTAGTGAAAGACTTGGGCTGCCTTGATACATTAGTTTGGGATGGGGAAGTTGAGAGTTGCTATCTGGTCTGAACTGGGTTATAGTTTTAAGCTCCTTGTTTGGATGATTCTGTATGCCAATTATTTGAAATAATATTCTCCTTGTACTTTGTTTTGATTTATTGTTTAAGTAGAATGAAAATACCCATATTAATTAGTTATGTCTTTTGCAACATTCAGATAATAAAGATGTCTTCACATGCAGGTATGTTTTTCTGAATTAATGCAATAAAGCATAGCAGTAGCTCATTAATTCAGAATTGTAGTAAAATTTCACACATCAGATTACACATTAAGGCCCTGTTTACTAAACCGTGCTGTAGGCGCTAGCATTTTTAGCACGCGCTAATGCTAGAGACACCCATAGGAATATGTGGGTGTCTCTAGCGTTAGCATGCGCTAAAAATGCTAGCGCACCTCAGTAAACAGGGCCTTACATTCTATTTACAAGGGGCAAAATTTTAAACTTTTTGCAACTGGAGCATATGCATGCAAAATGCTGAAATATTGGTGTTTTTGCGTGTTTTGCACCATTTTGAGCTTTTGTTCCCCACAGTCCCAGTTTGCAAAATTTTTTCACTTTTGCATAGCCCAAAATGCCTCATATACTAAAACAAAACAGTAAGATGCTCTTAAGTGCTTGATCACTATTAGGAAATAGCTATTAACAAAAAAAAAAAACCTTGAGGATTACCACATTTGTCTTTCAAGTTGGACAGTTTATCAGGTTTGCTACAGCTAAAGAAATGGGGTTTTTTTTCTGTTCTTTCTTTAAAATGTTCCTCCAGCCTCATGCATTTCACTGGAAATTGAAACAAGTTCTTATTTTGGCCTGTATCTATATTATTGGCTTGTCAGGAGTGTTAATCTAGGCTTAAACATTGGCAGAAATCCAGTAGTCATAAGAGCTTCTAGCTCAATAAAAATAGACCTGGCCATAGTCACATGACCACACCTCCTAAGATATGTGGAGGGGCATTGTCGGAAGAAAATGTCCAATTGGGATATTCAGCTCCTTATGTTAAAAAAAAAAACAACTATCTTAAGAATCATTTTTTAACAGGAACATCTGGGTTTCCCTTTTGAAAATGGCTCTAAGATGGACATTTTTGCAGAGAAGACATCTAAAAAGAAGAGCCATTTTCCAAACTGACACATCCAACTTAAATGCCAAAACAAAAACCAGGCATAAGACTCATGGCATCATTTTGAGAGAAATGGCCACTCAGACGTCCCTGCAGATCAGAGGGGGCAGCCTTGTGGCTAGTGCAGTGGATGTTAAATAATGGCACTCAAGTACAATTCTCACCATAACTCCTTTATTTTGTATTGTGAGCCCTCCAGGAACAAAATAAAAATTACTGTACAAATAGTCTTCAAATCTGTAGGTGTCTCCTGTATTTAGATACAGTAGGTAATTGTGATTTGGGGGGGATCTCAATTTCCACCACAGATGTACTAGGTAGAGTGGGATTTGAACCCGGATCCTCTTCACATTCCACTGCACTGACCAGTAGGCTACTCCTGGGAGCTACTTGTTGCTCTGTTGGGTATTCCTATAATAACTGATGCTGTCATAGCACCTGGTATTCCCTTTCATTTCACTTTTTAGGGGGGAGTGAGAGGGAGGACAGCATTCACTGGGGGATTAAGGAGGGGTCAATTTTTAATCCTTCAAGTGGTTAGCTGGTCATTCAAAGCATCTTTTTTTAACCTGGACATGATCAAAACAGGTCTAGATAAAAATGCACTTCTTTTTAGACTTGATATGTCTTCCTGTTCCATTATTGCTGAAAGACGTCCTCATTTTGAGCCCACCCAAAATGCTTCTTCAACATGCCCCATTGCTATTTGGACAAACTCAGTGGAAAACATCCAAATTCTGCCTTTTCGAAAATCGCGATTTAGACATTTTTGGCTATTTTGAGACATCTGTCTGCTTCAAAGTGATGATATGATACTAATCTGTATAAAGTTCTGGTTTTTCTTAATATCTACTGGCTGCCTCTTTAATTCAGTATTATTGGAGTCAGGCCTTAGAACTGTAAAACTGCTGATTGAATCTGATTGTATATTGTAAAACTGTTTAGTCATTCACTCTAGATCCTTGTTAAAGGGTGATATTGGCTAGGTCAGATTTTTAGACTTGGTGGAAATTTGTTATTGTATTAAAGGCAGTCTTCTTTTATTTCTATTTCTTTGAGGCCCATTGAGTGCTAGCCCTGCCACCTCTCTTCCCCATAGATCCTTACCTGCAGGGGTCATCTGATTTCCTGGGCAGCATATATTCCACAGCAGTGGTGTGGGAAGGTGTTTAATAAATTCAAGCTTAGAGATTGCTTTCTTAGCAAACACAGATATATGAACCTTAGTTTTTCTTTTTAAGAAATGTCTGAGAAGTTCCGAGATAAGAGAACATTTGCTTTGTGCTTTGGGAACTTAAAGATTGGGGTTTAAAGGAGGAATTGTAGGTTAGTGGTAGGCAAAATAAAAATATAAAAAGGAAATTTTATCAACTAATCTCCATAGTCTTTTCCACTTAGTTTTAAAAACTTTGTACCACAGCATTAACAGATAGAATCTAACAGGCACTGCAGGATCTAGTTTAGTCTTCCCACCCACCCCTAGGACAACTCTTCATTTATAGTCAGTTATTGTAATTAGGGTAACAAGCAAGGAGTGCTCTTACAGAGTTTTAAATACATTTCATTACCATCTAAGAAGGAAACACTAACTAAATCACGCAATATACTATATAAACTAAAAGACACTTTTATATTAGGCTAATATCCTTAATACTGTAGCAAGTTTTAAATTATTGAAAAACTCAAAAACACTAAGATGGAGACAGCAGTTCAGCAGCGAGAGGGGTGCTATCCAGTCTTTTGCATTGAATGTCACATGTATGATTATCTCCCAGTTGCTGAGATGTCATGTGTGTGCCCAATGCAAAGAGCTCCTAGCTCTCAGAGAATGTGTCCTTTCTCTTGAGGCTAGAGTAGCAGACTTGGTGGAGCTGAGGGAGACAGAGAGGTACATAGAGGAGACCTACAGGGATGTTGTAGAGAAGTCCCACCTCCAGTCTGGTAGCCCTTGTGCTACCATGGAGGAGGGAGTTCTCCTAGAAGGAGAGCATCACCCTGGTGAAGTGAGAAGTACTCCTGTAGCCAGGACCTGCCAACCAGGGGAATGTACTATCCTCTCGCACCGAGGATATGTCTCCAAGTGCTGCCCGGGAGGGAAAGGTTAGGACAGCTGTTGTAGTTGGTGATTCGATCATTAGGCATATAGATAGCTGGTGGCTGCTGGACGTGAGGATCGCCTGGTGACTTGCCTGCCTGATGTGAAGGTGGCGGACCTCACGCATCACCTAGATAGGATTTTAGATAGTGCTGGGGAGGAGTCGGCTGTCTTGGTACATGTAGGTACCAATGACATAGGAAAATGTGGGAGAGAGTTTCTGGAAGCCAAATTTAGGCTCTTAGGTAGAAAGCTCAAATCCAGATCCTCTAGGGTAGCATTTTCTGAAATTCTACCTGTTCTACGCACAGGGCCAAAGAGACAGGCAGAGCTCCGGAGTCTCAATGCGTGGATGAGACGATGGTGCAGGGAGGAGGGTTTTAGATTTGTTAGGAACTGGGCAACATTCTGGGGAAGGGGGAGCCTATTCCGAAAGGATGGGCTCCACTTTAACTAGGGTGGGACCAGGCTGCTGGCATCGGCATTTAAAAAGGATAGAGCAGCTTTTAAACTAGAAATGGGGGAAGGCCGACAGTCGCTCAGAAGCGCATGGTTCGGGATAAGGTATGTTTCAAAGATATCACCAAAACAGGGACGATAGGGTATCCTGATAGTGAGGTTGCACAACAGACCGTAGTAGATTAGGTGTCCCTAAATAAAAATAAAAATCAGACAAAAGATTGCAAATTAGTACTGTCAAGTACTAAGCATGATGTAAATAGGAGCAGCCAACACAGTTTGAAATGTCTATATGTGAATGCCAGGAGCCTAAGAAATAAGATGGGAGAGTTAGAATTTATTGCACTAAATGAAAAATTAGATATAATAAGCATCTCTGAGACCTGGTGGAAGGAGGCTAACCAGTGGGACACTGTCATACCGGGGTACAAATTATATCATAGTGATAGGGTGGATCGAATTGGTGGAGGGGTAGCATTGTATATTAACGAGAGCCTTGAATCAAATAGATTGAAAATTCTGCAGGAAACAAAACACTTCTTGGATCACTCTGGATTAAAATTCCATGTGTAAAGGGGAAAAGGATAATGATAGGAGTGTACTAGCGTCCGCCTGGCCAGGATGAACAGACGGATGCAGAAATGTTAAAGGAAATTAGGGACGCAAACAAACTGGGCAACACAATAATAATGGATGATTTCAATTACCCTGATATTGACTGGGTAAATGTAACATCGGGGCACGCTAGGGAGGTAAACTTCCTTGATGAAATCAAGGACAGCTTTATGGAGCAGCTAGTACAGGAACCGACGAGAGAAGGAAAAATTCTAGACCTAGTCCTTAGTGGAGCGCATGATCTGGTGAGGGACGTTATGGTACTGGGGCCGCTTGATAACAGTGATCATAATATGATCGGATTTGATATTAGCTTTGAAGTAAGTATACATAGGAAATCAAATACGTTAGCGTTTAACTTTAAAAAAGGAGACTATGATAAAATGAGAAGAATGGTGAAAAGAGAACTTGGAGGAGCGACTGCGAGGGTCAAAAATTTACATCAGGCATGGATGCTGTTTAAAAACACCATCCTGGAAGACCAGACCAAATATATTCCGCGTACGATACTAAGATTTGTAACAGAGTGGACACCCGGGAGGGAGTGGAAAACATGAAAAAGGATCTGCGGAAGCTTGAAGAATGGTCTAAGGTTTGGCAATTAAAATTCAATGCGAAAAAATGCAAAGTGATGCAGTTAGGGAAGAGAAATCCACGGGAGACGTATGTGTTAGGCGGTGAGAGTCTGATAGGTACGGATGGGGAGAGGGATCTTGGGGTGATAGTATCTGAGGATCTGACGGCAACGAAACAGTGTGACAAGGCGGTGGCCATAGTGAGAAGGTTGCTAGGCTATATAGAGAGAGGTGTGACCAGCAGAAGAAAGGAGGTGTTGATGCCCCTGTACAAGTCATTGGTGAGACCCCACCTGGAGTATTGTGTTCAGTTTTGGAAGCCGTATCTTGCAAAGGATGTAAAAAGAATTGAAGCGGTGCAAAGGAAAGCTACGAGAATGGTATGGGATTTGCGTTACAAGACGTATGAGGGGAGACTTGCGGACCTGAACATGTATACTCTGGAGGAAAAGAGAAACAGGGATGATATGATACAGATGTTCAAATATTTGAAAGGTATTAATCCGCAAACGGATCTTTTCCAGAGATGCGAAGGCGGTAGAACAAGAGGACATGAAATGAGATTGAAGGGGGCAGACTCAGGAAAAATGTCAGGAAGTACTTTTTCACGGAGAGAGTGGTGGATACTTGGAATGCCCTCCTGCGGGAGGTGGTGGAGATGAAAACGGTAACAGAATTCAAACATGCGTGGGATAAACATAAAGGAATCCTGTTCAGAAGGAATGTATCCTTGGGAGCTTAGCCGAGTTTAGGTGGCAGAGCCGGTGGTGGGAGGTGGAGCTAGTGGTTGGGAGGCGGGGATAGTGCTGGGCAGACTTATATGGTCTGTGCCAGAGCCGGTGGTGGGAGGCGGGGCTGGTGGTTGGGAGGCGGGGATAGTGCTGGGCAGACTTATACGGTCTGTGCCAGAGCTGGTGGTGGGAGGCGGGGCTGGTGGTTGGGAGGCGGGGATAGTGCTGGCCAGACTTATACAGTCTGTGCCCTGAAGAGGACAGGTACAAATAAAAAGTAGCACATATGAATTAATCTTGTTGGGCAGACTGGATGGACCGTGCAGGTCTTTTTCTGTCGTCACCTACTATGCTACTATGTATTAAAAAATGAGGATGGAAGACCAAACGACAGCCGGCGTGGTTAAATAGTGAGGTGAAGGACGCCATTAGAGCTAAAAGAAAATCCTTCAGAAAATGGAAGAAGGCACCGACTGAAAATAATAAGAAACGGCATAAGGAATGTCAAGTCAAGTGCAAAGCACTGATATGGAAAGCTAAGAGGGACTTCGAAAAAAAGATTGCGTTGGAGGCAAAAACACATATTAAAATTTTTTTTTAGGTATAGTAAAAACAGGAAGCCGGCAAAAGAATCAGTTGGACCGCTAGATGACCGAGGAGTAAAAGGGGTGATCAGGGAAGACAAAGCCGTAGTGGAAAGAATTCTTTGCTTCGGTCTTCACTGAGGAAGATTTGGGTGGGATACCGGTTCCGGAAATGGTATTCGAAGCTGACGAGTCGGAGAAACTTAATGAATTCTCTGTAAACCTGGAGGATGTAATGGGGCAGTTCTACAAACTGAAGAGTAGCAAATCTCCTGGACCGGATGGTATTCATCCCAGAGTACTGATAGAACTGAAAAATGAGCTTACGGAGCTATTGTTAGAAATTTGTAATTTATCCTTAAAATCGAGCATGGTACTGGAAGATTGGAAGGTGGCCAATGTAACGCCGATTTTTTTTTAAAGGTTCCAGAGGAGATCCGGGAAATTATAGACATAGTAACATAGTAACATAGTAGATGACGGCAGATAAAGACCTGCATGGTCCATCCAGTCTGCCCATGACAAACTCATATGTGTATACCTTACCTTGAATTTGTACCTGTCCTTTTCAGGGCACAGACCATATAAGTCTGCCCAGCAGTATTTCTCGCCTCCCAACCACCAGTCCCGCCTCCCATCACCGGCTCTGGTACAGACCGTATAAGTCTGCCCTCCCTTATCCTCGCCTCCCAACCACCACCCCCTCTTCCCCCCAACTGCTCCGCCACCCAATTTCAGCTAAGCTTCTGAGGATCCATTCCTTCTGCACAGGATTCCTCTATGCATATCCCACGCATGTTTGAACTCCGTTACCGTTTTCATCTCCACCACCTGCCGCGGGAGGGCATTCCAAGCATCCACCACCCTCTCCGTGAAAAAATACTTCCTGACATCTTTCCTGAGTCTGCCCCCCTTCAATCTCATTTCATGTCCTCTCGTTCTACCGCCTTCCCATCTCCGGAAAAGGTTCGTTTGCGGATTAATACCTTTCAAATATTTGAACGTCTGTATCATATCACCCCTGTTCCTCCTTTCCTCCAGGGTGTACATGTTCAGGTCAGCAAGCCTCTCTTCATACGTCTTGGAACGTAAATCCCATACCATCCTCAGTAGCTTTTCTTTGCACCGCTTCCATTTTTTTAACATCCTTCGCAAGATACGGCCTCCAAAACTGAACACAATACTCCAGGTGGGGCCTCACCAACGTCTTATACAGGGGCATTAAAACCTCCTTTCTTCTGCTGGTCACTCCTCTCTCTATACAGCCTAGCAATCTTCTAGCTACTGCCACCGCCTTGTCGCACTGTTTCGTCGCCTTCAGGTCCTCAGATACTATCACCCCAAGATCCCTCTCCCCGTCCGTGCCTATCAGACTCTCCCCGCCTAACACATACGTCTCCCTTGGATTTCTACTCCCCAAGTGCATCACTTTGCATTTCTTCGCATTGAATTTTAATTGCCAAACGTTAGACCATTCTTCTAGCTTCTTCAGATCTTTTTTCATGTTTTCCACACCCTCCGGGGTGTCCACTCTGTTGGAAATCTTGGTGTCATCCGCAAAAAGGCAAACCTTACCTTGTAACCCCTCGGCAATGTCACTCACAAATATATTGAACAGAATCGGCCCCAGCACCGATCCCTGAGGCACTCCACTACTCACCTTTCCCTCCTCCGAGCGAACTCCATTCACCACCACCCTCTGGCGTCTGTCCGTCAACCAGTTCCTAATCCAGTTCACCACTTCGGGTCCTATCTTCAGGCCGTCTAGTTTATTTAAGAGCCTCCTGTGGGGAACCGTGTCAAAAGCCTTGCTGAAATCTAAGTAGATGACGTCCATAGCACGTCCTTGATTTAATTCTCCTGTCACCCAGTCAAAGAATTCAATGAGATTCGTTTGGCACGATTTCCCTTTGGTGAAACCATGTTGTCTCAGGATCTTGCAACTTATTGGCTTCCAGGAAATTCACTATCCTTTCCTTCAGCATGGCTTCCATTACTTTTCCAATAACCGAAGTGAGGCTTACCGGCCTGTAGTTTCCAGCTTCTTCCCTATCCCCACTTTTGTGAAGAGGGACCACCTCCACCGTTCTCCAATCCCTCGGAACCTCTCCCGTCTCCAAGGATTTATTAAACAAGTCTTTAAGAGGACCCACCAGAACCTCTCTGAGCTCCCTCAGTATTCTGGGGTGGATCCCGTCCGGCCCCATGGCTTTGTCCACCTTCAGCTTTCCAAGTTGTTGATACACACTCTTTTCTGTGAACGGCGCTCTATCCACCTCATTCTCAGGTGTACTTTTGCTAGTCCCTCTCGGTCCTTCCCCAGGGTTTTCTTCAGTGAAAACAGAACAAAAGTATCTATTTAGCAAATTGGCTTTTTCTTCATCATTTTCTACATAGCGTTTTGTTGTATCTTTTAGTCTCACAATTCCCTTTATAGTCTTTCTCCTTTCACTAATATACCTGAAGAAGTTTTTGTCTCCCCTCCTTACATTTCTAGCCATTTGTTCTTCCGCTTGCGCCTTCGCCAGACGTACCTCTCTCTTGTCTTCTTTCAGTTTCATCCGGTATTCCTCCCCCTGTTCCTCCTCTTGAGATTTTCTATATTTCTGGAACGCTAACTCTTTAATCTTTATTTTCTCAGCCACTTGCTTTGAGAACCATATCGGTTTCCTTATTCTCTTGCTTTTATTTACTCTCCTTACATAAAGGTCTGTGGCCCTGTTTATTACTTCTTTTAGCCTGGACCACTGTCCTTCCACTTCTCGTATGTCCTCCCAGCCCATCAGCTCCTTCCTCAGGTATTCTCCCATTTTGTTAAAGTCAGCTCGCTTGAAATCGAGGACTTTGAGTTTAGAGTGGCCGCCGTCCACATGAGCCGTTACATCAAAACAAACCGTTTGATGGTCACTGTTTCCCAGGTGCGCAGCCACTCGGACATTTGACACACTATCCCCATTCGTGAGCACCAGATCCAACGTGGCTCCCTCCCTCGTGGGTTCGTTCACCATTTGTCTGAGCAGAGCACTTTGGAAAGCATCCACAATCTCTCTACTTCTTTCCGATTTTGCAGACGGAACCTTCCAATCTACATCCGGCAGATTAAAATCTCCCAACAACAGCACCTCTCTTTTCTTCCCCAACTTTTGAATATCAGCGATCAGATCTTTATCTAGTTCTTCCAATTGTGTCGGGGGTCTATAAACAACACCCACGTGGACCAAGGTTCTATCCTCTCTTTTTAAGGTGATCCATATCGCTTCTTCCTTTCCCCAGTTCCCTGTCATTTCAGTCGCTGGGATATCATTTCTCACATACAGAGCTACTCCTCCACCTAAACGTCCCTCTCTATCCTTCCTAAAAAGATTATAGCCTGGTATGTTTACATCCCATTCATGGGAACCATTGAGCCATGTCTCTGTGACTGCAACTATGTCCAAGTCAGACTCCAAAATCAGGGCTTGAAGGTCAGGAATTTTATTGCTTAGACTGCGAGCATTTGTGGTCATCGCTTTCCATGTACATTTCCTAGTATGTGTTTTGGTTTTAGTGATTTGTGAGGGTGTTTTCTCTTTGGGTACCTTCTCATATTTTTGTTCCCCCTTCCTTGCTTTTTCTTCTTTTTCCGCTTCAGTTTTATTTTCAGGAACATCAGAGTGCAGTAGTGGAGCAAAAGAATTTTGTAGTGGCAACACTTGTGCGGGCGGATGCTTCTGTGTCACATGATGAAGTCTGCCCGAGCCTACTGTGAACCATCTGTTCTTATGTGGTTTTATTCTTTGAGGCAGTGGTGAGAAGTTATGATTCTGCACAGTCCTATAAGTTGCTTTAATTGCATCTAATTCTTGCATTACTTTACAGAGCTCTTGTTTTAAAGTAGATAGCTGAAGACAGACCAGTGAGTGACGTCGGTGCCGGGCAAAATGGTAGAGACTATTATTAAGAACAAAATTATAGAGCATATTCAAAAGCTTGGAGACAAAGTCAACATGGATTTAGTGAAGGGAAATCTTGCCTCACCAATCTACTACATTTCTTTGAAGGGGTGAACAAACGTGGATAAAGGGGAGCTGGTTGATATTGTGTATCTGGGATAGGAGGTAGTGTTCTATTGTGGATTAAAAACTGGTTAAAAGATAGAAAACAGAGAGTAGGGTTAAATGGTCAGTATTCTCAATGGAGAAGGGTAGTTAGTGGGGTTCCCCAGGGCTCTGTGCTGGGACCGCTGCTTTTTAACATATTTATAAATGAGCTAGAGATGGGAGTAACTAATGAGGTAATTAAATCACGGGAGGATTGTGAAAAATTACAAGCAGACCTTACGAGACTGGGAGACTGGGCATCTAAATGGCAGATGACGTTTAATGTGAGCAAGTGCAAAGTGATGCATGTGGGAAAGAGGAACCCGAATTATAGCTATGTCATTCAAGGTTCCATGTTAGGAGTCACGGACCAAGAAAGGGATCTAGGTGTCGTTGTTGATGATACGTTGAAACCTTCTGGTCAGTGTGCTACTGCGGCTAAGAAAGCAAATAGAATGTTAGGTATTATTAGGAAAGGAATGGAAAACAAAAATGAGGATGTTATAATGCTTTTGTATTGCTCCATGTTGTGACCGCACCTCAAATATTGTGTTCCATTCTGGTCGCCACATCTCAAAAAAGATATAGTGGAATTAGAAAAGGTGCAGAGAAGGGCGACGAAAATGATAAAGGGGATAGGACGACTTCCCTATGAGGAAAGGCTAAAGTGGCTAGGGCTCTTCAGCTTGGAGAAAAGTCGGCAGAGGGAAGATATGATAGAGGTCTATAAAATAATGAGTGGAGTTGAACAGGTAGATGTGATGCATCTGTTTACGCTTTCCAAAAATACTAGGACTAGGGGGCATGCGATGAAGCTACAAAGTAGTACATTTAAAATGAATCGGAGAAAGTTTTTCTTCACTCAACGTGTAATTAAACTCTGGAATTCGTGGTAAAGGCGGTTAGCTTAGCGGAGTTTTAAAAAGGTTTGGACGGCTTCCTAAAGGAAAAGTCCATAGACTGTTATTAAATGGACTTGGGGAAAATCCACTATTTCTGGAATAAGCAGTATAAAATGTTTTGTACATTTTTGGGATCTTGCCGGGTATCTGTGACCTGGAATGGCCACTGTTGGAAACAGGATGCTGGGCTCAATGGACCTTTGGTCTTTCCCAGTATGACAATACTTATGTAGTTATATTCTTATGTACTTATATAACGAATAAGGCACAAAAAGGTGCCATAAATAACCAGATGACCATTGGAGGGAATCAGGGATGACCTTCCCTTATTCCCCCAGTGGTCACTAACCTCCTCTCATCCCCAAAAATGTGATGAAAAACATTACTTGCCAGCCTCAGATGTTATACTCAGGTCCATTAGAACAGCCTGCAGGTACCTGGAGTAGTCTAGTGGTGGGTGCAGTGCACTGCAGACAGGTGAACCCAGGCTTCTACCTCCCCTTACCTGTTACACTTGTGGAGGAAACTGTGAGCCCTCCAAAACTCACCAGAAACCCACTGTACCCACATATAGGTGCCCCCTTCACCAGTAAGAGCTATGGTAGTGGTGTACAGTTGGGGGTAGTGGGTTTTGGGTGGCTCAGCAGACAAGGTAAGGGAGCAATGGTCAGATGTGTACCTGGGAGCATTTTATGAAGTCCACTGTAGTGCCCCATAGGGTGCCCTTATCCTTTCCTTGGTTATCAGGGGGACCAGTGTACTAAAAATGCTGGTGGGTCCTACAATCCCAAATCACAAAACATTCTATTTTTGAAAACAAAAGATAGACGTTTTTCTTTTTTGAAAATTGCCTTCTTTGCTATTCAGATTTTGGTCGTTTTTTACAAAACGTCCAAAGTCGGACTTACACTTAATATCAAAAATGCCCCTCCATGTAACTTTATAAGACTATGTGCTTTGAAAATGAGCCTCCATGTGGTCTAATGGGGAAGAGACTGCATAGATTTAGCAAATGAAAATCCTGTGGAGAAAGATCAATCAATAAGGATTCAAATATACATTCAATAAGTTTTTTTTAATACATAGATTTTGAAAATAGATAAGATGAATATAGCATTAATATAAAATATGATAGTGCACTATAAAGAAAAGATAAAGATTATACATGAAACTGTGATTTTTATTTGGAAAAATCTACAAGACATTAGCCAGGTAGCATTGGAAAAACAACCATCTACCCTGGGAATTAGCCACAAGGAATGGATATACTCCAGTGTTCTGCACTGGAAGGCCTGGTTTCCTGACTCTTTCCCCAGTACACAATTTTCCCCAACCTTTTCCTCAGTCTTGCTGCTGGCATACTTCCATAAGTTATTCTATTTAATACCTGTACAATGCAACTCTTGGTAAGTCTGAGCTATGCAGTGCCCAAAATCTTACAAGACTGAGCACACATGATAGAGTTCAAACTTGCTGTGTGCTGCTGTAAGAAAACAAAATAGTTGTTCAAAGGTGGCACCACAAAAAAGCCTCCATGGAAGGTATAGGGCAGTGCTTCCCAATCTTTTTGTAGCTGTGACTCAGTGATTGTAGCCAAATAAAATTGTGAGACACCCCATAGGTGCAGAATTGTGACCCCATTTAAGGTCCCAACCCACAGTTTGGGATGCTCTGGGATGGGGGAGATTAAAAACTGGAGGGGCGAGCCCACTTGAAGGGGACGGGGCTAGAGACAGGGTTAGTGGAGGTTAATAGAGTGGAAGTCAGTTTTGCTGGTGATAGTTTTGGCTCTCAAATTGAAGTTTTATTACCACTTCTGCCCTCACTTGAAAAATAGAAAAGATCTTTGATCTACTCTGTGGTACTTTTCCAGGTAATTACAAAGCTGGCAAGGGGGCCTACATTTTCTGTGGGAGATTTAGGGCACGACTCTATCCTGGCTCCCAGCTTTGCCAGTCACTGCCCACAGCTCCGACGCAGAACACCTGATTCATGGCCCATGGCACCTGACGTTGCCTCCCCTTCCAGCGGCAGAAGGAGACACTTTAATAAAATTTCATCTTCTGCTGCCAGCTCTGGTCCTGCGGCAGCAGAAGATGACATTTTATTAAGGCGTTTCCTGCTGCCACTGGAAAGGGAAGTTTCTTGGTGGGAGATCCCAGCTCCTTGGGATTGTGGAACATGACCTGCAAAAGCTGGAGATTCCTGCCAAATACAGGTGTCTTGGCAGGTCTGTAATTATGACCAAGATTGGCCACCGTCTTACCTGCATAATATTCTTATGGGTCAACTCTTATAGAGCAAATAAAGTTGAAGAAAGGGGGAATAACACCAGTGTTTAGCAAGTGGAGGGTAGGAGGGTCTTCTCTTGAGACTGAAGTGGGGGGGGGGGGGGGGGGTGCTACTGGCACAGAAGCCTCAGCAACTTGTGGCCTACCAGTGCTCTGGAGCAGGAAATTATGTTGGGGGTAGAGTCATAGAAGCCACCTTGACAAATGACTAGTGATACTAAACCCAACACAATTAGCCCTCCTTGGCCACAGTAAAGAAATTTGCTTAATATTTGTGGAGTTCAAGTGCCTTTTGTACCCACAAAACTGGCACCTACAGACAGAGCTATCCCTATTTAAAGGTCTGGGCTTGGAATCGTTGCCCTGATTCATGCCCCATTATACTCACTAAGGACAGTTCTGCTCCCTAGACTCTGAGAATAGAGCAGACCGCTAGTAGCTTAGGCAGTCAGGGGTATAGACACAAAGACAGTTAAATCACTTTAAAATGCAAATTGTTAGAACTGTACATTCTCCGAGGACAAGCAGGCTCAGTATTCTTACATATGGGTCGTCATCCGCGACGGCTCAGGAGTCCGGAACTTTGGAAAAACAAAAGAAGTCTCTAGAACGCACCGTCACGCGGACCAAACGTACTGAGCATGTGCAAACGGCTTCCCGCCCATGACACGAGCGTGCCCTAATTAGTTTCTTTCTTTCTGCGAGTCTGATCAGTCAAGTTTCTACTGCTGTACGGATTTTCGGCTCAGGAGACGGACTTTCAGCATTTATCGCTATTTTATTTCTTAGTACTAACTTTCAGAAAAAAACTTTCAGAAAAAATATATTTAAAAAAAAATTTTGTATTTTCCTTCATTTTTCTTAGTTTTTTCTCATTCTTTTAAGTTTCCTTTATTTTTTGTTGCGGCCGACCTTTAGGCTGCTTGGCCGGGTCTTTTTCCCTCTTTTTGTGCCCTCTTTTATTGGCACCATCGAGCCTTTTAATTTCGGGGCCGCTATTTTCCCACCCATGTCATCAAAGACTCCCAGCGGCTTCAAATGTTGTACTCACTGCAACCGGACCATCTTGAGCACCGACCCCCAAGCGTGGTGTCTTCAGTGTTTTGGGCCCGACCATCTCCCAGCTGCCTGCAAGCTTTGCAAATTGATGAAGAAGCGGACCCAAGTGACTCGAGAGGCTCAGCGAGAGAAACTTTTTTTCTGAGCAGTCCGGTCCTTTGACGTCGACAGCGACCTTGGTACCGAGAGCATCGGTACCAACATCGGCGTCGACATCGAGGGAAGCAGCGACTCCGAGAGTGCAAGTAATGGCTGCCGAGAGACGGCATCGAGTGGGTCTCCACCCATCTCGAGGCCTGCTGCTATGCAGGCCTCCCAGGACCGACCTTTGTCGGACTCGGCCCCGAGGAGGCGTGTGGATTCCATGTCCTCCTCTTCGTTACTGAGGAGTCTCGATGACGGGCATCGAGCGAAGGCGAAGAAGCACCGTCATTGATCTCCTTCCAGACACGGTACCGAGAGCTCAAGGGAGCCAAGGCAGCTGGCACCCGAGAAGCGTCGGCGCCGGGAAGATCGCTCTCCCTCCATTCAGGAGGTGCCGATGCGTCGGTCGTGTGGCAGCCTGGTACCGGCTCTCAAGCCCCCTCAGATTCTGCAGCCGACTCCTTCACTGGCCCCTCAGCCTTTTCCGATGGAAGCTCTCGACGAGCGCATCAGGGCCCTTCTTCCAGAGCTTCTGGAGGGTTTGCTTCATCAATCTGCATTGGTATCGGGGGTGCTTGCGCCTTCCATACCGACTGTGGAGGCGGCATCTGGGCCATCGCCTGCGAGGAGCTCCCCGCCCTTGGTACCGCTTGCAGTGCCGGCGTCGGCTGCTACCCGGGTCGATTCCCCCTCAACGTCGGTGGAGGAAGCTTCACTGGAGTCTAGGCAGGGGTCGACTTCTCGACACCCCCCACAAGGTCGTCAATCCTCGACGTCAAGGCAGGCTCGGGTTCGGGCTGCTCTTAGGGAGCTTCTGTCTGATACCGAAAATGAGCGCTCGTGGGAAGCAGAAGAAGACCCGAGGTACTTTTCGGAGGAAGAGTCCTGAGGGCTTGCTTCTGATCCTACTCCATGATTGAAGCAAGGATGTCTCCACCTTTCTTTCTCATCCTTTGTGCGGGAAATGTCTAAGGACATTCCATTTCCTATGGAGGTTGTGGATGAGCCCAGGGCTGAGATGCTCGAGGTCCTGGATTATCCTTCTCCACCTGCAGAGGTTGCAAAGGCCCCCCTGTACAATACACTCAGGGAAGTGCTGATGCGGAATTGGTCTTGCCCCCTCTCTCTAATCCAGTGGTTCCCAAGAAGTCCGAGTCCCAGTACAGAGTCCATGGAGAGCCTGTAATGGTGAAGGCCTAACTTCCTCACGATTCCATGGTGGTGGACTGCTCTCAGAAGAGCCAAGAGTACTAGAGACTATGCCTCAGCGCCCCCAGGCAGAGAGTCTAGGACCTTGGATTCTTTTGGGAGGAGAATGTATCAGGCCACAATGCTCGCCGCCAAGATCCAAACATACCAGCTCTACACAAGCATTCACTTACGTAACTCGGTGAGGCAACTGTCCAGTTTAGTGGAAGCTCTTCCTCCGGACCTTGCTGAACCTTTTTACCAGGTGGTCAGGCAGCAGAAGGCGTGTCGCAGATTCCTGGCCAGGGGGTCTTACGACACTTTTGATGTAGCATCCCAAATAGCTGATCAAGGTATAGTGATTTGCAGACTCTCATAGCTGCGTGTCTTTGACCTGGATCATAAGACCCAGCAGCAAATGGTGGATGTTCCTTGCCGGGGGGATAATCTTTTTGGAGAAAAAGTAAGGACATGGTCGATCAGATGAAAAAGCATCATGATGCCATGGATTCTCTCTCCCGCCGGACGTCTTCTGCTACTGCCTCCTTTTCTAGGAGGTTTTTTGGAGGGAGGAGGAGTGCTCCCTGTTCCTATAACAGGCATAGGTACACTCCTGCTTCTTGGCAGCTGGTTCAGGCTCAGTCCCAGCATGCGTGTTCTTGTCAACGCCGTGTGCCTAAAGCCCCTAGGGCTTCCCAGCAAAAGCAAGGGACGGGCTTTTGACTGGCTCCAGTGCAGCATAGCTGCAGTAAAAGTGTCCGTACCGGGCTGCTTGCCTGTCGGGGGGGGGGGGGGGGGGAGGTTGATATTTTTTCACCAAAGGTGGCCTCTTATAACCTCCGACAGGTGGGTTCTTCAAATAGTCCGGTTAGGATGCACACTCAATCTGGCATCCAAGCCTCCAAATTGCCCACCGGGAGCTCAATCATTCAGCTCTCAGCACAAGCAGGTACTTGCAGAGGAACTCTCTGCCCTTCTAAAAGCCAGTGCGGTCGAACCCGTTCCACCAGGGGAAGAAGGGCTTGGATTCTATTCCAGGTACTTCCTTGTGCAAAAGAAAACAGGGGGGATGCGTCCCATCCTAGACCTACGGGCCCTGAGCAAATTCCTAGTCCGAGAAAAGTTCAGGATGGTTTCCCTGGGCACCCTTCTTCCCATAATTCAGGAAAACGATTGGCTATGCTCTCTGGACTTAAAGGATGCCTATACTCGCATCTCGGTACTCCCAGCTCACAGGAAGTATCTTCGATTTCGTTTGAGAACGCAGCACTTTCAGTACTGTGTACTGCCCTTTGGCCTAGAATCTGCGCCCAGGGTCTTCACAAACTGCTTGGCAGTTGTCGCAGCATCACTACGCAGACTGGGAGTGCATGTGTTCCCTTATCTCGACGATTGGCTGGTGAAGAGCACCTCGGAGGCAGGGGCTCTACAGTCCATGCGGATGACTATTCAACTGCTGGAGCTACTGGGGTTTGTAATCAATTATCCCATCTTGTCCCGGTTCAGAAATTGGAGTTCATTGGAGCTCTGTTGGACACACGGACGTCTCGAGCTTATCTTCCCCAGGCAAAGGCAGACAATCTTCTGGCCCTAGTGTTCTTGGCTCGAGCGTCTCAACAGATCACAGCTCGGCAAATGTTGAGACTTTTAGGGCACATGGCTTCCACAGTTCATGTGACTCCCATGGCACGCCTACATATGAGATCAGCTCAATGGACTCTAGCTTCCCAGTGATGCCAGGCCACAGGGGGTCTAGAGGATGTCATCCATCTCTCCACCGACTTTTGCAGTTCCCTTCAGTGGTGGACCATTCGATCCAATCTGATCTTGGGACATCCATTCTAAATTCCTCAGCCACAAAAAGTGCTGACGACGGATGCATCCCTCCTGGGGTGGGAAGCTCATGTAGATGGACTTCACACTCAGGAACTTGGTCCTTTCAGGAGAAGGATTTTCAAATCAACTTCCTGGAATTACAAGCTATCTGGAACGCTCTCAAGGCTTTCAGAGATCGGCTGTCCAATCAAATCATTCTAATTCAGACAGACAATCAGGTTGCTATGTATTACACCAACAAGCAGGGCTGACTCTAGAGGGCCATGTCATGGCTCATAATGTCAGAGCCATGGCTGTGTCAGTGGCTCACTTGAAGTTAGCCTCTATTGAAGAGATTTGCAAGGCTGCAATGTGGTCATCAGTCCACATATTCACATCTCACTACTGCCTTCAGCAGGATACTTGACGCAACAGTCGGTTTGGGCAGTCAGTGCTGCAGAATCTGTTTGGGGTTTAGAATCCAACTCCACCCTCCTAGGCCCATTTCTGTTTTGTTTCAGGGTGCACTGTCACTTAGTTCTGTTTCTTTTTAGGTCAATCTAAATTATGTCCTCGCCGTTGCGAGGCCCAGTTGACCAATGTTCATTGTTTTGAGTGAGCCTGGGGGCTAGGGATACCCCATACATAAGAATACTGAGCCTGCTTGTCCTCGGAGAAAATGAAGATACATACCTGTAGCAGGTATTCTCCGAGGACAGCAGGCTCAGTATTCTTACAACCCTCCCTTCTCCCCGTAGGAGTTGTTTCAGTTCTCTCCTTTGCTTTTTACTAACTAATTAGGGCACGCTCGCATCGTGGGTGGGAAGCCGTTTGCACATGTCAGTGTGTTCGGTCCGCGCGACGGTGCGCTCTACAGACTTCTTTTGTTTTTCCAAAGTTCCGGACTCCTGGGCCATCGCAGACGACGACCCATACGTAAGAATACTGAGCCTGCTTGTCCTCGGAGAATACCTGCTACAGGTATGTATCTTCATTTTTTTAGCACGCATTAGTGTAGGGACTAGATGCAATAAGCATTTTTTTCTTATAGATACTGCTACATTCATCACTCACTCTGATCCCACAAATTCAAACAACCTTCAAAAATTGTCTTCCCTAGTGGGGGGGGGGGGGGGGGGAGTGCAGGAGTGATTCCCAGACACTCCTGTCCTGTTGGCTGCCTGGATTCAAAATGGTGACTCTGACCTCTAGCAATTGATCTAAGCAGTAGTACCACAAGACTATAGCTAGGGGGTCAAGCAGCCAAATAATGCAATCTTATTTGGCAGTTTGATCCCTAGCAGTAGTATTTTGAGACTAACTGCTGAATAATGATGCATTGTTTTGCAGCTTGGATCAAAGCAACCATTTTGAACCCGAGCTGGTGACAGGATAAGAAAGTCTGATTATTCCTGCACCTCCCCCTCCAAACCCACCCACTGATTGACCAGGTATATCCCTAGTAAGTACCTGGAGAGAATGGGGATTTCTGAATGGTGATCAGAGGTGGGAAAGTACTTGGAGGGTGCTTGGAAGATGTTGTGGTGAATACATTGCGGATAGTGAGGCTATACTTACTGCCTCCTATGTAGTGGCGACAGCACACAGTAACTTACATGTCCTAACTGCAAGCTCTATCCACACTCATAATGCACCCATTCTCCTCCCTTTTCCTGACTCAGCAAGCAATTACTGCACAAATTAGTGTGTCACAGCTATGCAGTAACTGTTAGTGTGTTAATTTGCACTGTAAATGATTACTGCGCTTTAGTAAACAGAGTCCTAGGTTACGTGCAGTATCCACAAGTGAGTTTGTTTTCTGACAGGCTTATTATACAGTCAACTTTTTCCCAACCATTACTCTTCATGTAAACATATGTAATTATGTTATCTATATCTGAATATTTTGTATTTATATTTGTTTTCATCTTAGGTATTTGTGGCCAATCCAAATAAGCCACAGCCAGTTGTGGACATACTGTTGAAGAACCAGACCAAGTTAATTGAGTTTCTGAACAGCTTCCAGAAAGAAAGGACAGATGATGAGCAGTTCTCAGATGAGAAGAACTACTTAATTAAACAGATTCGAGACTTGAAGAAGCCAACACCATGAATATTTGTTTAATTTCCCCTCATAAAGGCATTAATCTCAACTCATTAAAATCTTGTGATGGCTATACCAATGCCTATCTTTGTTTTCCTGTAGTCAAATACTGTCAAAACTATATAAGTTTTATATTAAAACTATTAAAAAAAAGAAGCTATATTAACATGTTCTTAATCAAATCCATGATAACTGAGAACCTGTGAGGTAGCTATTAGAAATTGTTAAGGTATATGTATTGATGCCATTGCTAATGATGAACCGAAGCTTCAATTATTGTTTTTCCTCTGTAGAACTGAACAATTGGCCAATGGGCAAGAAGACATTTTAACCATTTTAATAGACTTTTCATTTTTCTCATGCATTTGGTAAGCTGTTAGACTTAAGCAGATATGGGCAGTGAAAGAAGTTCATGTGTCATTCAATCTTTTAGTGACCAAAATAAGCCTAAGGGCCAGAGATTTGGAATAAAATAAGTTAGAGTATTAAATGAATTATGAGGCTTGAAAAATTATGGAGCCATAGTGTTTGTGTAAGATTATTTTGAGTTTGAACTCTTAAATAAATGTACAGTAGCTTTTTCACACACCTGGAGAATCTGTTATATGTGGTACTTCATTATTCATTGCTGTGAGAATTAACTTTTCCTTTGCTTAAAAAAAAAGCTGTGAGTGCAGAACAGAAGTCTTTCTACTGAGCCACTTAAGGTGTAGCATGTAAAGTCTGAGATCTGTTCCTTTATATTAAGAAGAAATTATGAACAGTGGTAATCTGAATATCTTAAAAATGTTTCTAGGATCAGATGAAATCCAATGTGTCTTGTTTGATGAGGCTTAAATTCTTTCATTATATAACTGAATAGCATACAGTTAGAATATTGAAAATCTTGGTAGTATGAGTTTCTGTCCAAAAGACTGTTGTGCAGTTACTGGACTAAGGGGCCCTTCTACAAAGGTATGGTAGGCTCTACGCGCATGCAATGCGCACCAAAAGAAGAGTACCACCATGCTATCATCCCACCCCACCCCCGGCAGTAATTTCAGATTTGGCGTGCACCCATACCGCCGGGACAAATTATTTTTGTATTTCCTACTGCACGTGGTGTTTCTGGCATTAATCTGCAGTTGGCGCGCACTGACCGGTCATCACGCAGGTAGCACATGAACCCTTACCGCTAGATCAATGGGTGGCATTAAGGCTCAGGCCATAAATAGGAGCGTGCTGGTTTCAATTTTAACGAAGGCCCTTTTCCCGGCCAATTGAAAAAAAGCCCTTTTCCCCAGATTCAGTAAAAACCGGCCCCCGCATGCACCAAAAACACGCGCTCATACTACTACAGGCCACTTTTTGCCGCGGCTTAGTAAAAGGACCCCTCAGGGTTTAATTTTTGCACCTTAGGCAGGGATGAAACCTAGTAAAATCAGTCATTTATTTAAAATGCCATGTATAAAATAGATATCTTAGAAATTTGTACTTACAAAACTATACTTGCAAGATATTAAAGGCAAAGTTAATGATTAATTATATGCTTATTGTCCTTATTTGTTCTCACCCCATTTCCAGAAAAAATCCTTTACTTTCCTATTGGTGTGTATCCATTAACATCTAATCTGCTCAACAGTGAATTTTATGTAGATGGACATACAAATTCCCATATAGAACCTTAACACCCAGTCCCCCTTTCCTGTGTCTTTCATCTAATTAATTGACTTGCTTTTTAGTATTACAACTACATAATGCATTGTATTCCCAGTCTTTCATGGAGGTCTGATGGTTTTAGAGTTGTAACGTGCCTCACTGTACAAGTTACACCTGATGCTTTTTTGTAAATCCAGTGGTTTTAAGGTTGTAATGCCACACCATTCATTTTATGCCCAATAATTTTTCAGACATGGAAATGTTAGTTTTTGCTACATGTCTAGGGTGCAGAAAACCATCACATAGTACCACCGACATTACTTGATCTCTGACTTTCACACTTTAATAAATAATATGTATTTTTATTCTATTGTCTATTCTCCACCAATTACCTATAAGGTAATAAAATTTACATTTGTAAGAAAGAGGGGGAATTAAATATTATATTTGTTGAATTACATTAACCTGCACTGCAAGGTTTAAGGGCATGTGCTTTCAGAACATAAAGACCATATATTTTACTTTAAAAAGGTTTATTTACAATACAGGTAACGTAATAATGTTACAAGCGAGAGGCAGTTTTTAAGAATCTTATCACAAGCGGAAATGTGCTTCAAGATATCAAGTCTGAATCATAAATTATGCTGAATATAGTAACTCACTTTGATAGAAGTTGCTAGCTGGTTGGAGTGAAGAAGGAATCCTCTCTGCTGAAGAAGTCTTTTCTTGCAAAGCTGTGGTTGTTGCCTGGAGAATTCTTGTCAGGGTGTGTGTGAAGTTCAGCAGAGAGAAGCAGGTCCCAAGAGCAGCAGATCCCAAGAGAGCGAGCTGGGCTTTTTCCAGTCTTTTTATATTTTCTTGCTGGACCCTAGGCTGAAGTCAGGAGGGGTGTACTTGATCCAATGAAAACTCATGGATAGCTGAAAACTGGTTTCATCTAGTTTTCAGATGGGGCATGGTAACTGGTCCCATGTTTAATGACATCATAAGACTTTCTGTCTGGACTTCTGTGGCAGATACACATCCACAAGGCATCTGACAGGATTACAAGAGTCTGTCTGAGGGGCTTCTTTTGTCAGATAGATGGGCTTTTCAGTCTGAGTTTCCCTGTCTTTTGTTAAGTGTAGTCTCTGTGATTGATTCTTTGGAGATACGTTAATGGGTTTAGGTATACACCCAGCTAGTTTTTTGTTATCAGTAGTCCAGGGGGAATGTGAAATGAAAGCCAGACCAGTTTATCTGATTCTGTCCCAATAAGTCATTAAAGCTGTATCTATATCTTATACATACATTTGTATCTGATCCAGCAAGATCAATAATTCTGACAATTAACTCGTATCATGCTACAGCACCACTGAGAATTTTTTAATATCTGTTTTATGTCTTTTTGAATTTGTATCTCATTTTAATCCCAGAACTTCTGCTGGGAGGCTGTCCCATATATTTCATTACTCCTGTCTTTGAAGATATACTTTTCTCAGATTTCTCCTGAGTTTACCATCTGTAGCCATATATCAAGGTACATTTAGAAACTGAGAGCTTGATATGGGATAAATATTCCAGGTGCACTCAAAACAAGTTATTGTATTATCATTTAATATATTTGGTATACTGCCCCTTTCATTCACGATTCAAGGCGGTTTAAGTTAAATGTATGTTTGTCTACCTGTTTTTCATTTGGCCTTTTGAATCTCCATTGACAAGCAGGGTTGAAATAGTTATACGAGTGGATGATTGAATGTCATTTGAATAGAACAGCTGTCCAAGAGTACAGCACTAATGTAAAGTTCTGAGCATGAAGCAGTCCTAAAAGAAGGCAGAACACATATCTTAGTGTAGAACATCTTTAATCCAACAAATTCAAATTTATAGAAAGCCCAACGTGAATCACATTTCACCCTATCAATGGGCTACATCAGGGGCAAACTAAAAAAACATACATGACAAAACACATTAGAAGACATGTATATTAAAACTGATAAACTATGACATGGTCACCATTAGGAGCAGGAGAAAGAGGAGGTAGCAAAGAGGTCAGGGAGTTACATACATGGAGAGGCATTATCAAGCCATTGGGATGTAGGAGGAGCCAGCATTTTTAGTAGACTGGACACACAGACATCCCAGCCAAGCAGTGGGGCACCCTAGGGGACACTGCAGTGTACTTCACATAAAAGGTGCCAGGTATACATCTCACCCTTACCCCTTATATTGTATGGTGAGCCCTCAAAAACCCACAAAAAAATTAACGTACCCAACCATACACCACTATAACAGCCCTTATATCTGCAGGTATCATCTATATGTGGGTACAGTAGGTTTTTGGTGGGTTTTCAAGGGCCTAACACTTTTCACCTCAAGTGTAACAGAGTGGTTCTCCTTCTCCATAGTTCATTGTACCAATCACTAGGCTATTCCAGGGACCTGCTTGCTGCTGTACTAGGACTGGTCATAACATCTGAGGCTGTCATAGAGGTGGGTATGTATTGTTTCTTTCACATCTTTGCGGGGTGGGAAGAGGTCAATGACCACTGGGGGACTAAGGGGGGGAGTCATTCCTTTTTTCCTCCAGTGGTCATTTAGGGCATTCTTTTGTGACTGAGTTGTTATTAAAACAACTCTAGACCAAAATGTTTAAATTGTAGCCCTGGAAGTTTTTGTTCTGTTCCATTATGGCAGAAAAACGTCCAAGTGTTAGGAACTCCTACATCCCACCCTTAACACACCCCATTGTAATTTAAACGCACTGTGGATGAACAGCATAGAAAAACATTTAGAAAATGGGTTTTGAAAATAGTGATTTGAATGTTTTGGCAAACAAAATGATGCTTTATGCCACTCTTAACTTTTTTCTCTTTTGAAAATGAGCCCCAAAGTGGCTGAACCTTATTGAAGAAAAAAGTGGCTAAAGAATCACCAGATGGCATTGTGTCTGGCCCTTTTTTAAGCCCTTGTCACCCAAAATAACAATAAAAATTGGAACTCGCAATGGAGAAGAGTTCAAAATACTAATCAACCTGAAACTATATACAGTGCACTCCATTTAAGTGCACGTCGGATAAGTGCATGCTCTGTTTAACTGCATGCTGTACTTCGGTCCCGTTTTTGGCTCCATCAATTTCTATGGGGACAAATTTCTGTTTAGCACACCACTGATAAGTGCTAGATTCACTTATATGCATGGTTTAAGACCACTCATCTGCAGGAAAGACTCCGCATAAGTGCGCGCACGGAATATGGAAGCCGATTGGCGCATGACAACCAACAAGATTTCAAATTTACCACCCCTTTAACTGCCACAGGCAGAATAAGTGAAAGAATGTTGTTAGAATGTAAACTGGAGTCATTGCGCAACTGTAAGACTTTAACATTGGCTGAACGAATTGAAGTTCTTAAAAAAAAATTAGAAAACAAAGTCAAGGATCTATTGCTAAAGAATATGGTGTCAATCCCAGTCAAATTTCACGTATCTTGAAGCAGAAAGACCAGCTTCTGGAAGACTGGCAAAACAATACAAATCCACACCGGAAACGAAAACGGGCGGGAAAAGCTGAGGAGGTAGAAGATGCTCTTGTTCGGTGGTTTTCTCAAGTCAGGAGCAGACAGTTTCATGTCAGTAGTCCACTGCTTATGGAGAAAGCTAATCAGCTAGCTGAAAGTCTTGGACTAACTGAATTCAAAGCCACTGTTGGTTGGTTGGAAAGATGGAAGGAGAGGAACAACATAAAATTCATGAAACAGCATGGTGAAAAACAAGACACTGATGACTTTGGTGCTGAAAATTGGGTTGTTTCAGTTCTTCCTACCATCTTGAACAAGTTTGCACCTCGTGACATTTTCAATGCTGACGAAAACAGTCTCTACTGTGAGCTGAAGTAATAGCCAACAAAAATGAGATCTTTCAGGTCAAGTACTTCAGCTGACAGGAATCAAATGGCTGAAAAAGAGCTTTTAGCAGCTAGGTGAGACAATGTTGAGGTCCCATGACACAGGTGGCGGTTTGACAGGGGGCTTTGTCAATAGCAAACCTTGCTTGAAGCAAGCAACTAGAGGCTGTCCAGAGATGGGCTTACCCTCTATACTGTGATGGTAAGCACTAATTGCATTGAGGTGAACCCTTACAGAGTTGAGCTTAAGCCCAGAATCAGAGAGGTGCAGAAGGTATTCAAGCAGGGTCTGTGTAAGGCAAGAATGAGGATCTACGGCAGTGGTTCCCAAACCTGGTTTTGGAGGCAGTCAGGTTTTTAGTATATTCACAATGAATATTCATGAGATAGATTTGCATGCAGTGGATGCAGTGCATGCAAATCTATCTCATGAATATTAATTGTGGGTATTTTGATGGCTGGGTGAAACCCGAGTGGCAAGTGCGACTAGTGTCTGTCCTCGGCACAGGGAGAATGTGCCTGCTGTGTATTGAGCAGGGCTGCAATGAATTCCAATTGCTGAACCAAGAGCAGATGAGACTTGGGGTAGTTTAAAACAAACACTAGTATCTCTAGCACCCGACTAGTTCTCTGCATGGACTCCTGAGCACCTCCCTTTGATGTGCTCTTCAGCAGCCAATCATCCAGGCAGGGAATCATATGGACTTCCAGTCTGTGTAGTGATGCTGCAATTACCACTAGACATCTGGTGAAAACCTTGGGAGCTTATGCAAGGCCAAATGGCAATACGCAGTACTGAAAATGACATGTTCCCACCTGAAATCTGAGATATTTCCTGTGGCCTGGAAATATCAGGATATGAGCACAGGCATGCTTTAATTCCAATCTTGAGCCTGAATCATTGGGAGAAGGGTGCCCAGGGAAACCATCCTGAACTTTTCTTTGACTAGGAATTTGTTCAGCAACCTCAGATCAAGGATGGGAAGCATCCCTCTACAAGGAAGTACCTGGAATAGTACCCTTCCCTTCTTCCGCTGGTGGAACTGACTCGACTGCACGGGCCTTTAGAAGGGCAGAGAGTTCCTCTGCAAGTACCTCCTTGTGCTGAGAACTGAAGCAAGATGCTTTTGGAGGACAATTTGGTGGTCTTTGAGGCCAATGCAGGGCGTATCCCGACACAGACTATTTGAGGAACCCACCAGCTGGAGGTTACAAGAAGCCAACTTTCTTGGGGAAAAACTCATCTTCCTCCCCAATGGTAGGTCGTCCGGAACAGTCACTGTTAATGGTGGCTATGCTCTGCTGGAGCCAGTCAAAAACTCGTCCCCTATTTTGACTGGGGAGCCAACTGGGCCTTAGGTGCATGATGTTGATGAGAATGAGCATGCTGCAGCTGAGACTGCTGCAGAGTGTACCTAAGCCTCTGAGAATAGTAAGGTCCTCTCTTTGACTTGGCCAAAAACCTACTGCATATGGACAGGTGAGAAGGTGTCCAGCAGGAGAGAGTATCTATGGTATCAGTGTGTTTTTTTTATGAGTTCCGCGACCTCCTCCATCATGTCTCCAAAAAGATTATTCCCCCGGCACAAGACATCCGCCAACCTCTGCTGGATCGCTGGGCCCAAGTCAGAGACACGCAGCCATAAGAGTCTGTGCATTGCAGTACTCTGGGCATAAATCCTGGATGCCATATCAAAAGCATCATAAGCACCCCGGCCGAAACTTACAATACACCTTCTGCTGCTTGGCCAGCTGGCAAAGAGATTTGACTTGCTTCAGTGGAGAAAATCTGTCATACTGCGTACCAAGTTCCACAAGTAGAGACTTGTGTACAGCTGGTATGGCTGTGTATGGGAGATGAGCATTGTGGCCTGACATATCTTCCGCCCAAAAGAGTCCAGAGTTCAAGCTTCTCTGCCTGGGGGCACCAAACAACTTCTGGCTCGTTTGAGCACGAATTCCACCACCAGGGAATGAGGCAAGTGCAGCTTATCAAACCTAGGGAAACTTTGGATCCAATACATGGTATAAAGTTTCTTGGGGAGGACAGGGACCAACAGAGGAGACTCCCACTTCTTCACCTTAACATCACGCAAAATCTTGTGAAGTGGGACAATCACAGCCTCTCTAGGAGAGTCATAGTCCAGGAACTCAAACATCTCAGCCCTCAGCTTGTCCCCTGTCTACAAATTAACTGGAATAGCAGCCCCTATTTCCTTCACAAAAGCTGGGAAGGAGAGGCTCTCAGGTGGAGACTTTCGTCGCTCCTCTGGTGGGGAGGGCTCAGATGGGATACCATAGGATTCCTTCTCCAAGAAGTACCTAGGATCCTCATCAGACGCCCATGAGTGCTCCATATCGATGTTAGCAAAGAACTTCTCATGGAGGGCGGAGACTGAGACTGTCTTGAGTAGGAGGAACTTGGTCGATGCCTAGAGTGACATCAAGATGTAGGCTCCACCTTTGACTCCTGTGAAGCTTCCTCCATCGATGTTGAGGGGGTACCTGCATGGGTGGCTGTTTATGCCAGCACCACACGTGGCACCTGCATCGGTGACCTCACCACAGGCTGACGGCCCTGCAAGGCAGCAGGTAGAGACATGGCTGATGCAAGCACCCCTGATGCCAATGCTATCTGCTGTAGTATCCCCGTCAAGTGCTCCTGGAGCTTGGCCCAGATGCTCTCATCAAGGGCTGACAACAGGAAAGGCTGGTGTTGTTTAGGGATGGCTTGCTGAATTGTCAGTGTCGACTCAGGTACTGGGCCCAGCTACATAGAGACCGCTGCACCAGCACCACCTTGATGGAGGGGGATCACTCCTCCTGGTGCCACTACTGAATTTCTTGGTGTCCTGGTGCTCCCAGTACCATGTGTCAAGGGGGACTGTGTTTCTTGGCCTTCGCCTGATGCTGAACATCAACACCCCTCGGTGCTAATGAAGACATAGACTTCTCACACCTCTTCAGTATTGGGTTTGATGCTGACTGGTCCCAGACAGCACCAAAGCAGTTGGAGACCTGCTCGATGCAGGCTCACTCTCAGTGTCCGCCATTGGTCTATCAGCCTTGGGGACTGATGCACCCAATACTGGTGCAAGCACTGACAACAATGCTGACTTCAACAATTCGGACCTGGCTCCATAAATTTTCTCTCTCTGAGCCTCTCTGTGTTCTTTTCTTTTTTTTTTATTAATTAAATTTTTTACAGGTAAAACATGCAATTTGAAATACATTGTATTACTTGAATAATTCTATATAACAAAATTAGTCATGATATTGAAAGTTACAAGTACATTCATTAAACCTAGAAGGAAAAAACAAGTTATACAATTGATTAGACCACAATTCAGTCAATGGGGGAGGAGTGATTCAGATAATAGGAGATCTAAAAAAAAAAAAAGTACGTATATGGCCTGACCTTATCTTCCCTTCATAAGTTTGATAATCAGATGATATTTCTTACTCTGCAGGTTTAATGGCTAATTTTTTCATTTCTAGGAACACTTTAATTACCGACCCATCTCCCTCCTCCCTTTTCTCTCCAAATTACTTGAGCGTGCTGTTCACCACCGCTGCCTTGATTTTCTCTCCTCACATGCTATTCTTGACCCTCTACAATCTGGTTTTCGCCCTCTCCACTCAACCGAAACTGCGCTTACTAAAATCTCCAATGACCTATTACTGGCTAAATCCAGAGGGCTCTATTCCATCCTCATTCTTCTTGATCTTTCCGCTGCTTTTGACACTGTCGATCACAGCATACTCCTCGATACCCTGTCCTCACTTGGATTCCAGGGCTCTGTCCTTTCCTGGTTCTCTTCCTACCTCTCCCTCCGCACCTTTAGTGTTCACTCTGGTGGATCCTCTTCTACTTCTATCCCTCTGCCTGTCGGCGTACCTCAGGGTTCTGTTCTTGGTCCCCTCCTCTTTTCTATCTACACTAATTCCCTTGGTTCATTAATCTCATCCCATGGCTTTTCCTACCATCTCTATGCTGTGACTCCCAAATCTACCTTTCTACCCCTGATATCTCACCTTGCATCCAAACCAAAGTTTCAGCGTGCTTGTCTGACATTGCTGTGTGGATGTCTCAACGCCACCTGAAATTAAACATGACCAAAACCGAGCTTCTCATTTTTCCCTTCAAACCCACCTCCCCACTCCCCCCATTTTCTATTTCTGTTGATGGCTCTCTCATTCTCCCTTTCTCCTCAGCTCGAAACCTTGGGGTCATCTTTGACTCTTCTCTGCTCATATCCAGCAGATCGCCAAGACCTGTCGTTTCTTTCTTTACAACATCCGTAAAATCCGCCCCTTTCTTTCCGAGCACTCTACCAAAACCCTCATCCACACCCTTGTCACCTCTCGTTTAGACTACTGCAATCTGCTTCTTGCTGGCCTCCCACTTAGTTACCTCTCCCCTCTCCAATCGGTTCAAAACTCTGCTGCCCATCTCGTCTTCCGCCAGGGTCGCTTCACTCATACTACCCCTCTCCTCAAGTCGCTTCACTGGCTCCCTATCCATTTTCGCATCCTGTTCAAACTTCTTCTACTAACCTATAAATGTACTCACTCTGGTGCTCCCCAGTATCTCTCCACACTCGTCCTTCCCTACACCCCTTCCTGTGCACTCCGCTCCATGGATAAATCCTTCTTATCTGTTCCCTTCTCCACTACTGCCAACTCCAGACTTCGCGCCTTCTGTCTCGCTGCACCCTACGCCTGGAATAAACTTCCTGAGCCCCAACGTCTTGCCCCATCCTTGGCCACCTTTAAATCTAGACTGAAAGCCCACCTCTTTAACATTGCTTTTGACTTGTAACCACTCGCCTCCACCTACCCTCCTCTCCTCCTTCCTGTACACATTAATTGATTTGATTTGCTTACTTTATTTTTTGTCTATTAGATTGTAAGCTCTTTGAGCAGGGACTTTCTTCTATGTTTGTGCAGCACTGCATACGCCTTGTAGCGCTATAGAAATGCTAAATAGTAGTAGTAGTAGGTCTGGCTCAAAAAACGTGTATTTTACCCCAAAGTATTTGACCAGACATTTACATGGGTAGGCCAATAAATATGTTGCCCCCAACGCTCAGGTCTCTTCTGTATACAACAAAAATTTCTTTCTCCTATCTTGAGTCGTTTTACAAACATCCGGATATACCCACACTCTTTGACCACAAAAAGTTTTTAAAGCATTTTTAAAATACAGCTTCAAAACTGCATTCATATCCTGCTCAAAAACAAATGATATCAAAAGAGTTCTGCGGTAGTCAATTTGAGATAAAGATGTCTCTAATATTAGTGAAATGTCCAATTGATCTTGGCAGTCCAATGGTAAATTCCTCAATTTACTTTTTTCACCATCACCTGGTTCAGCTTGCTGAGGAATTGGTAAATAAAATATTCTATTTAAAGGAGGAATAGCTGAATCTGGGTATAGTAAAATATCTTGTAGGTACTTCTTGAACATTTCAGTGGGACTCATTTCTTTAATCCATGGAAATTTTAATACTCTAAGGTTCAATCTTCGATTGAAATTTTCAAAATGTTCTATTTTCCTGTGCATTACCATTTTATCTGTTACCAAGGTCTCAGTAACAGATTTTAAACATTTTACTTCTTGCTGGAGTGTGTCAGTTTGTAATTTCGCTTCTTGCTTAGTTTTCTCAAAGGAGTTAGTCAGTAAATCAATTTTACTTACTAATTGTGAAGTTTTCTGAGCTGATTTCGTTACTGTCTGGCTTAAACCCTGTAAAGTCTTCCATATTGCCTGCAGTGTAATCTCCGCTGGAGGATTCCCCTCCAAAGATGTTCCTTCCGTGTTCAGGGGAGAGTTAGCGCCGGCCAAGGTTTGGTCTAAGATGCCTTCCGTAGTAGACTCACCCTCCTCGCTCTGTCATGAGATCGTTGGAGGCGGAGGACGATTATCGGGCGGGGAAAGTGATGTCTCCCATTCCGAGGGAGCCATAGCTCCTCCAACGGCTCCCAAGCTGGCATCGCTCGCCCTTAATATGGGAATAGGCATTGTGAATTGGTCTAGCGTTTGTTGAGTCGGGGAGGAAGTTCGGACCATTGGCATCTGGCCCTTAACTATCCCCTTCCTTTTTGTGTGGGGCATTTTCAACGAAGAGGTAAGAAAAAGAGAAAAAAAAGGCTGCCAACAAATTCAGCTGCTCAAATCCACAAATGCTCAGGTCGCCATCTTGTCACGCCCCCCCTCTGTGTTATTTTCTGCATACGCAGGCAAAGAATACAGGGCTTCTTTTACAAAGCCACACTAGCGCTTCCCATGTGGCAAATGAGAGGAAGCCCACTGAATGGACTTCCTCTCATTTGCTGCACCGAGCATCAGTAGCGCAGCTTTGTGAAAGAGGCCCACAGTTAATAGTGTTGTGGTCTGGCCCCAAACACTGGAGCCACCAGGAATGAATGTCAGTGCCAGAGATGGTCCAATTGCACTAAGCACAGTACTTGAAGCCACTGGGAATCTTCGATAACATGGAAGGGAAAACAGCCATGGCCAAATCACACAACTCAATGGTGATAAAGGGAAAAACACAAAATTGGAAAAATTATTGTAGGGAAGGCACACAAAAGCTCAAAAAGAACAGATGCACCAGATGCTGTGAGGAACCATAAGCAGAGCATTCTCACTGCAGATGAAGAGAGCTTGATGGTCCTGTGCTCTTGTGGAGGATGGGGAGGCACTCACGCTTGTGCAGTGGCGGTGTTTTCATTTGCTCTAAAAGATATACTATGCTATAAAAGCATTCCGTACCAAGTGATGAAGATGACGTCACCCATGTCAGAATTGTCTAGCCTGCTTGTCCTCAGAGAATCCAGACCACTCCCACATAGAATTTGTTGAATGATGGGGGGTTATCAGTTATAATTGTGTTTTTATTGGATAGCTAAAACTGGCTGGGGGGAGAGGGAGGGCTTCATTATGTATAGAAGGCCATGGTGTCTTTTATTGCCTAATTTAAAAGTGTGGAGGTAGGGAAAGGAAGCCCTCACAGTTAAGCTGTGAGGGTGTTAACATTGGCTGAAGCCAGGCAGCCAGAAGAAGAAAGGAAAGGGGGGGGGGGAGTTGCAGGAGGGAGTTAGTTTGGAAGTAGTTAGTGTTTAGGTTAGCAACAGGAAAGGGAGAAAGGGGATTGGGTAGGAATTAAGGGATAGGATTGGCTGGAAGGGAAGTGCTAGGATAGGGAAGATTTGGGCGCTCAGAATTAGTTTTTAGTTAGGTAGGAGAGGGTTAGGGTGAATAGGAGGGAGTGAAAGAGAAGTTGGGGGGGGGTTTAAAAGTGAAAAAACGAAAAGAATTCTTATGTCTAATCAGTGGAGCACTGGCTAGAGCACTGAGCTTGTAATCAGAAGGTTGCTGGTTCGATTCCCCTTTAAAGATTACCTGAGGTGGGGGAGGCTGGTGCTTGGCAGTGGCGTCGTAGAAAACATCGCGACGGCACTTCCGGTTTCGCGGAGGTGAGGAGGACGGAGTACGGAGGGGAATTTGGGAAAGTGATTTGGGTTGGTTTTTGGTTGCTGGGCGGAAAAACGGGGTTTTTGAAGTGTGTGTTACGTTGGGAGGGGGTGGGTGAGTTAAAGTGTGTTGGGAAGGCACTTCCGGTTTGCGAGGTGTTGGGGGTGTTTATTTGAAGCGGAGCAAGGAAGTAATTTGGGAGTTGGCGGTTTTATTTGGTGTGTGGGGCTGTGCAAGTGGGGGGTGACGTATGTGTGTGGAAAGGGGGGTGGGGTGAGCGTTTCGTGGGTAATTTTGGGAGTTTGAAGGGGAGGGATTGGATGGATATGTTTGGATTGTGGTGATTTTACAGTGGGGAAAGAAAGTGTGAACAGTGAGTTGGGTAGGTGAGGAGGAGGGGTAGAGTTTTTATTGGGGGCCACCCACATGGTGATGGTGTATGTCACATGGCAAAAGCAGGAAGCTAAGCAGGTGCAACCCTGGTCAGGAACTGGATGGGCAAATTAGGGGACCTAAATCAGCAGTGTAACCTTTTAAAAGGAGAGATTAAGGGACTCAAAATTGAAGAGGTGTTTGCTTGGGAGCGGGGAGAGTGAGTGATTGTGGGTAATTGATTATATTAAATAAATAAATAAATAAATATATATATATATATATATATATATATATATACAGTGGTGGAAATAAGTATTTGATCCCTTGCTGATTTTGTAAGTTTGCCCACTGACAAAGACATGAGCAGCCCATAATTGAAGGGTAGGTTATTGGTAACAGTGAGAGATAGCACATCACAAATTAAATCCGGAAAATCACATTGTGGAAAGTATATGAATTTATTTGCATTCTGCAGAGGGAAATAAGTATTTAATCCCTCTGGCAAACAAGACCTAATACTTGGTGGCAAAACCCTTGTTGGCAAGCACAGTGGTCAGACGTCTTCTGTAGTTGATGATGAGGTTTGCACACATGTCAGGAGGAATTTTGGTCCACTCCTCTTTGCAGATCATCTCTAAATCATTAAGAGTTCTGGGCTGTCGCTTGGCAACTCGCAGCTTCAGCTCCCTCCATAAGTTTTCAATGGGATTAAGGTCTGGTGACTGGCTAGGCCACTCCATGACCCTAATGTGCTTCTTTCTGAGCCACTCCTTTGTTGCCTTGGCTGTATGTTTTGGGTCATTGTCGTGCTGGAAGACCCAGCCACGACCCATTTTTAAGGCCCTGGCGGAGGGAAGGAGGTTGTCACTCAGAATTGTACGGTACATGGCCCCATCCATTCTCCCATTGATGCGGTGAAGTAGTCCTGTGCCCTTAGCAGAGAAACACCCCCAAAACATAACATTTCCACCTCCATGCTTGACAGTGGGGACGGTGTTCTTTGGGTCATAGGCAGCATTTCTCTTCCTCCAAACACGGCGAGTTGAGTTCATGCCAAAGAGCTCAATTTTTGTCTCATCTGACCACAGCACCTTCTCCCAATCACTCTCGGCATCATCCAGGTGTTCACTGGCAAACTTCAGACGGGCCGTCACATGTGCCTTCCGGAGCAGGGGGACCTTGCGGGCACTGCAGGATTGCAATCCGTTATGTCGTAATGTGTTACCAATGGTTTTCGTGGTGACAGTGGTCCCAGCTGCCTTGAGATCATTGACAAGTTCCCCCCTTGTAGTTGTAGGCTGATTTCTAACCTTCCTCATGATCAAGGATACCCCACGAGGTGAGATTTTGCGTGGAGCCCCAGATCTTTGTCGATTGACAGTCATTTTGTACTTCTTCCATTTTCTTACTATGGCACCAACAGTTGTCTCCTTCTCGCCCAGCGTCTTACTGATGGTTTTGTAGCCCATTCCAGCCTTGTGCAGGTGTATGATCTTGTCCCTGACATCCTTAGACAGCTCCTTGCTCTTGGCCATTTTGTAGAGGTTAGAGTCTGACTGATTCACTGAGTCTGTGGACAGGTGTCTTTCATACAGGTGACCATTGCCGACAGCTGTCTGTCATGCAGGTAACGAGTTGATTTGGAGCATCTACCTGGTCTATAGGGGCCAGATCTCTTACTGGTTGGTGGGGGATCAAATACTTATTTCCCTCTGCAGAATGCAAATAAATTCATATACTTTCCACAATGTGATTTTCCGGATTTAATTTGTGATGTGCTATCTCTCACTGTTACCAATAACCTACCCTTCAATTATGGGCTGCTCATGTCTTTGTCAGTGGGCAAACTTACAAAATCAGCAAGGGATCAAATACTTATTTCCACCACTGTATATATATATATATATAATAGTAAATAATGAATAAATCAAATACTGTTTAATGGGGCCAAAGAAGATTGTGAAAAGTGGGGGTAAAGTGAGTGGAAAAAAGAAACATGGGATGAATGTGTCTGGAGGGGGGAGTGCAAAAGGGGGTATGGGGAATATAGGGTGAGATGCTGATGTTGCAGAAGGGGTGAGTGGTGGACAAGGTGTGGAAATGGGGTGTCAGGTGGGATTGAATATTGAGCAGGAGAGGGGTAGCAGGATGGAATGTGGGACGGCAACCAGTGCGATGGCAGGTGGTATGCGGACCCGTGGTGATGTTCCTTTGCAGGATGCTGCGGCGGAGGATCCGTTGGAGGGGCCTTCTTCTGGGAGAGCAATGGGTGAGTTGGAGGAATTGTGTGTATCTGGATATAGAAGGGGCGGGGGGGAGGGGAAGTACGGGAGGGGGTTAGAGATCGGGGTAGTTGGGAAAAAGGGGTGACGGGAAAAGGTTTGAGAAAGAAGCTGCGGAATAAAAAATTTTTGCGGAATTTGTGTCATGTGGTAAGACGGTTGGATAGTGAAAAAAGGCAGAGGAGGGGTGGAACAGGTGATCCTATGCAGGTATGGAAATCCTCAGACTCCTGGGATTCATCAGGGTCTTCTTCATCTTCTTCGGATGAAGTAGAGGTGGAAAGGGGGAATGTTGTAAGTGGGATGCGGGAGAATCAAATGGCAGGTATATTTATGGGTTCGAGGATGGGTCATACATTATGTAATATTGCCCCTCTGGATTGTTATATAACGTTAAAATGGAAGCAGAGAATTTTAAAAGGAAAATATATAGATTTATTTGCCTTGTTAGTGCGTGATAGGGATGTTAATGGGGGGAAGGATGGGGGTAAGGAAGAAGGAAAGAAGAAAAGAGGGAGGGTACCAAAGACAATCATGAATTGGTTAAGTTTTCATGTTTTTGCGAGTGTGTTGGGAAGTCAGAAACCTGCTCTTTATCCGGGTTTATAGAATTACTGTGATTTAATTTTGAGAGCTTATAAAATGTATGGAGGTTGGGCTTGGGTAAATTATGATGAGCAGTTTAGGCGGAGTTTGGCGAAGGACAAATCTGAGAATTGGGGTGTGAGAGATGTGGATTTGTGGATTGCTAATTTTACTCCTTCGGTTAATCCTCCCTTTCGTTCGGGAGCCTCTGCTGGATTTCCCGGGTATGGTAGTGGCTCAGTTGGCAATACCGGGGGAATGGGCGTTGGTCGAACAGGGAGTTTTGGAATGGCAGGAGGAGGAAGTGTGGGGACAAGCGGATTGGGGGGAAAAGGGAGTAGCCCCGGTAATGCTTGTTTCCAATTTAATGCGGGACGATGTAATAGGCCTGCCTGCAGATTCAGACACTGTTGCAGTGTCTGTCAGGGATTCCACCCTGTGTTTAAATGTCCAAGAGGGGGATTGGGAGGTCGGGGAAGGTCGGGGAGGGGAGGAGCTATGGGCGGCCCAGGTGTGGGCTGGCAAGGCCCCTTCTCCTATTAATGTAGCAGCGTTACAAAATTGGTTAGGTCTGTATCCGTGTGGTGGTGATGCATATTTGCTGTGGGTAGGTTTTTCAGAAGTTTTCCCGATCCCGTTTGAGGGACCAGTGTTGGATCATAAGTGCAAGAATTCAGTATCTGTGATTCAGCATGCGGAGGTGGTTCGGAAAAAGTTGATGAAGGAGTTGAGTCTTGGGCGGATAGCAGGACCGTTTGCTGACCCGCCGCTTAAAAATTTGGTAGTGTCTCCATTGGGTGTGATACCGAAAAAAGAGCCGGGTACATACAGGTTGATTCATAATTTGTCCTATCCTGAAGGTTCTGGTGTAAATAGTTTTATTGATCCGGATTTGTGTACAGTGCAATATGCTAGTTTTGAACAAGCGGTGGATTTGTTGAGGAATTTGGGAAAAGGTGCATTGATGGGAAAAGCGGACATTGAAGCAGCTTTCCGTTTATTGCCAGTGCACCCTACAGCTTTTAGGTTGCTTGGATTTAAGTTTGAAGGTAAATTTTATTTTGATAAATGTATGCCTATGGGTTGTTCTATTTCTTGTAATTATTTTGAAGCATTTGCTACATTTTTACATTGGGTAGTGGAACAGGTTAGTGGTTGGGATTCTATTGTTCATTATTTGGATGATTTTTTGTTTGGGGGTCCAGAAAATTCATTGCAGTGTGCTTCCTTGATGTCAGCATTTAGAACGGTGGCAAAGGAGTTGGGTGTGCCTTTGGCTAAAGAAAAAAGTGAGGGCCCAGTTACCAAATTGGTGTTTTTGGGGATAGAGTTGGATTCAGTGAGAATGGAGTCTCGTCTGCCTAAAGAAAAGATTGTGGTTTTGCGTCAGGAGATTGATAGGGTATGCATCAAGAAAAAGGTGACGTTGAAGGAGATTCAGTCGTTGTTGGGGCATTTTAATTTTGCAACGAGAGTGATTCCTATGGGACGAGTTTTTTCGAGACGTTTAGCATTGTTAACAGTTGGTTTGCGGAAGGCGCATTTTAGAGTGCGTGTGACACAGGCAGTGCGAGCGGATTTGCAAATCTGGAGAGAATTTTTGTCGGTGTTTAATGGAACTTGTGTTTGGCAAGATGTATTGGTTTCAAGTGTGGATTTACAATTATTCACGGATGCGTCGGGAGAAATTGGATTTGGGATTTATTTTGGAGGGGCATGGTGTGCGGAAGAGTGGCCTCAATGGTGGAGAGAGATGGGTTTGTGCAAGAATATAGCTTTGTTGGAATTATTTCCAATTTGGGTGGCTTTGTGGCTATGGGAACGGAGGTTGTGTAACAGGAGGATTGCCTTGTATTCTGATAACATGTCAGTAGTATGGGCAATCAATAAGCAGTATTCGTGTTGTCCGCTGTTAGTGGAGCTGTTGAGATTGATTGTGTTAAAATGTTTGCAATTAAATTTATGGCTAACAGCGAGACATGTGCCTGGTGTTTGTAATGAGATTGCTGATGCGTTATCTCGTTTACAGTTACATCGTTTCAGAGCTTTGGCTCCGTCAGCAGATTGGGAGCCTACACGGATGTCCGAAGATTTGTGGCACAATTTTCAGGAGGTTGTGAGGCGCTGTTGATGAGAGCATTAGCTCCTAATACTTGGAAGGCTTATGGAGTTGGATGGAGGCGATTCCTATCATTTCTGGCTGACAGAGGTTGGGATTTGGTCTTCCCAATTTGTGAAGAGAGAGTGGTCCGACTTATTGCTTTTGCAGTGGATAATAAATGGTCGTTTGGGATGGTATCTCAGACGATGGCTGCAATAGCATTTGTGTCTAAATTGCTGGGTTGGGGAGATCCAGCAGGGAAATATTTGATTCGTAAATTATTGTGTGGTTTTTCCAGAGAACATGGGAAATCACGAATGGAGAGGGTGAGGAGGCCGCTATTTTATGCACAGGTAGTGCAATTGTGCAAGGTATTAACCAATATTTGTTTTTCAAAATATGAAATATTGTTATTTCAGGTGGCTTTTGTGGTAGCCTTCTTTTCAGCTTGCAGGGTTGGGGAGTTGGTAGCTTCATCAACGCGAGCTATGGATGATGAAGGTTTGAGAAGAAGGGATGTGGTGGTGGAAAAGGGGGTGTTGCGTATATATTTAAGGAAGTCTAAAACGGACCAAGATGGAAAAGGCATTTGGATTAGTCTGCGAGCGGCTAAGACTTTGGAATTTTGTCCAGTGCAATGTGCAGAGTTCAATGGTGTAAGACCGGTGAGGGGTGAGGTTTGGTTGGTGCATAGCAATGGTATGCCGTTAACGAGGTATCAATTTGCAGCAGTGCTTAAGAAAGGTTTGAGATATATGGGTTTGGAGCCAAAGGAGTATGGGACACATTCCTTTCGAATTGGTGCTGCTTCCAATGTAGCCCAAGAAGGGGGTTCAGTGGCTTTAATTCAGCGGGTGGGAAGATGGAGGTCTAATAGATATAAAGGGTATGTTCGGGATGAGAAGTGATTAGGTTTATGCTAATTGTTCTAGTTTCTTTTACAGATGTATTGCCTCTGGACATATGTGTATGGATCTGCGGACATTCATATGTCTTTTGGGCACACAAGCATGCTCTGGAATCAAAGTGGGGATCCAACCTGGGATTGGTGGAATTTGGTATTCGAATCCGCTGGTTGGCCATACGAGGAATGACTTGGAAGCAGTTGTTGCCAGCATTACTGCAAGCTCGGCGATTTTCTTCTCCAGTTCTAATTTGTATTCATTTGGGGGGAAATGATTTATGTGCTGTAAAAGGAGTTCAGTTAATTCGTTTAATGAAAGCAGAATTATTGGAGGTGATGAGTTATTTTCCAGGAGCAGTGATTGTATGGTCACAGATTATTCCCAGAAGAGTGTGGAGGGGGCAGTTAATCCAAAAGGTATTGAGCGGTTGAGGCGCAGGGTGAATTGGGAAGTGTCAAAATTTATGGGGAGAATGGGGGGTTTGGTGTTAGCACATGATTTGATCTCGTCAGATTGTGCAGGTTTGTATAGACAGGATGGAGTTCATCTGTCCGATATTGGAACTGATATCTTTTTGAGTGCACTCCAAGATTTGTTGGAGGACTGCTTAAAGAAGGATTTGGCGGCAGCTTTGGTTATGGGGGAGCGGTGACAAGATGGAGTCTGTCACCGCTTGTGGCCTGGATGAGGGGTTTAAGAGGCACCAGAAGCGGTTAAAGGAATTGTATGAAATATATGAAATGGAAATGAACTCGTGGGTGGAACCGCCATGAGTAAGAGGTGGCTTGACGGTACCGTAAGTCACCTGGGGGGAGGGGGGTAAGGGGGGAAGAAAGTGAGCCAGTTCGTTACCGAATGGCTTAACATTATTATTAATCACACTGTGAAGTGGGGAGAAAGTGAACCAGTTCGTTACCGAAGGGCTTAACATTATTAACCACATTCTGAAGTTAACCTGGTGGAAAATTATATGTTACTAAGTTGATGTTAAGTAAATGAATTAATATTTGAAAATAAAGCTGCAGCCAAATTTTATTCCAAAAAAGAAATTGTTGTTTGAATTATTTAAAAATTTTAAGTATGTGTTAAGGGCTGCCTGAAGTGTGAATGTCAATGTTAGGAAGCCCTCACAGTTAAGCTGTGAGGGTGTTAACATTGGCTGACGCCAGGCAGCCAGAAGAAGAAAGGAAAGGGGGGGGGGGAGTTGCAGGAGGGAGTTAGTTTGGAAGTAGTTAGTGTTTAGGTTAGCACCAGGAAAGGGAGAAAGGGGATTGGGTAGGAATTAAGGGTTAGGATTGGCTGGAAGGGAAGTGCTAGGATAGGGAAGATTTGGGCGCTCAGAATTAGTTTTTAGTTAGGTAGGAGAGGGTTAGGGTGAATAGGAGGGAGTGAAAGACCCATCCCAGCCCGCCCTTGGTGGGGGTGTGTGTGGTGGGGACAAAATTTTGAGATGGTTAGGGAAAGTGGAGGATTTGGGGGTAAATGGTAGCAGCTTTTAAATGGAAAGGGGTGCCTGGATGAGGGGTTTAAGAGGCACCAGAAGCGGTTAAAGGAATTGTATGAAATATATGAAATGGAAATGAACTCGTGGGCGGAACCGCCATGAGTAAGAGGTGGCTTGACGGTACCGTAAGTCACCTGGGGGGAGGGGGGTAAGGGGGGAAGAAAGTGAGCCAGTTCGTTACCGAATGGCTTAACATTATTATTAATCACACTGTGAAGTGGGGAGAAAGTGAACCAGTTCGTTACCGAAGGGCTTAACATTATTAACCACATTCTGAAGTTAACCTGGTGGAAAATTATATGTTACTAAGTTGATGTTAAGTAAATGAATTAATATTTGAAAATAAAGCTGCAGCCAAATTTTATTCCAAAAAAGAAATTGTTGTTTGAATTATTTAAAAATTTTAAGTATGTGTTAAGGGCTGCCTGAAGTGTGAATGTCAATGTTAGGAGCATGATGTGTGGAAATGTCTTTTTGGCATGGCCCCCCTGTTGCCACCCCAAATTTTATCTGTCTAGAAATGCCACTGCTCATTTCTGATCTGAAGATAGTGCCGTTGAAAGCTAATAAAAAATGTATTGTTAGTCCAATAAAAATGAACTATTTTAATTTTATTTATATTTTAATAACTTTATAAGTGGACAAACATAGTTACCACATCACTTCTCTCTCTTAGAAAAAGCAAAACCCAACCTTGATGTTACATATTCACTGCATGTTTTTCACTACTAAAGTGTCACTGTGCTCCCTCTACTGCCAGAACACCAAAACTGCACTGCCACATGGTTGAAAATATCAAGGACATACTCACTATAATGCTGTAATGAATGTTAGCACTTCTTCCAGTGAGACAATAGGATATTATGCAAATGAAAATCCTTATACCTTCTTACTTTGAGACTAATTTGTTATAGGCACCTTCAGTCAAAACCTATGGATGTAGTAAGAGTTTGTGGTATAGCAGGTGCTGGAGGTCTGGAAAACTTACGTGCAACTTCATGCCATATATATAGAGAGAGAGAGAGAGAGAGTGTGTGTGTGTGTGTCAAGGATTGTAAGATGATATAGAGATGCAGGGCAGCTGGGGAAAATATGAATGTTTCTGGTTGTTTCAAAGGTTAGTAGCATGCATGCAGAACCAACTATAGGATATAATTACAGCATTATAAATGCACCCAAGAATTGAATTTAAGGATGCTTTCCTCTTTAAAACAAAACAACAACAAAAAACTCTACCTATATCGCCCCCCTTTTCCCTCTCATGCAACCACCTTCCCCACACAGCACATGGTATGTCCTGGTACATGTGCCCTTAGAAGGCTGAAGGGACCTTCTAACCTTTCTTCACAGCAAACTCAAAAGTCTGCCAACCTGATTAGCTAGGAGTCTCAAAACGTGTCTCTGCCTGCAGAACACTGCAGCCTCTGCTGTATGTCTAGTGGAAGGATGGACATTTTTTTTATTCTGGGAAATGTAAAAAGCCAACAGACTTGTTTTATATACAGACAAAAAAACAAAACAGTGAAACACTGCTCTATGACTGAGAACAAATGGAAGTATAGATGTACAAGTATTAAAACCTCTCCATAGTTTGTAAAGGGAGCTGCCATGGGTAATGCTGTTTTCCAGTCAGACTTAAAACAGTCTTGAGAACAAGTAAATACATTTGAGTCTAAAGGGTTATTTTACTAAGGTTACCACATATCTTCCTCAGAACCCATTTTATTCCTATGGGTTCTGCTGCCATATTCAAATCATTAGGAAAAGACCCCTTAGGCACTCCCAGAAGTGAACAATGTATATGTTCAAATAAGTCTTTGACATGCTTGCTAATCTACTGGAGGGTGTCAATATAATACCCATGATGGCTTCTAATCCTGTACAGTGTGAATATCTTTTATTTTTTGGGGGGTGGGGCTGTGACAATAGATCTCAAATATAAGCGTATCACTACATAAGGTTCCAGGTCTCAGGAACATATGCAATCTGTAGCCCTAAAATGCTACGTTCCTGTGCCTGGGGCTAACCCTACGCAACCTGCTTAATTCTGAATTACTCTTTTTTCACTTTTGTAGTTGTCAAATAAATCATATATTGTTAGGACAACTTCCTCAAAAATAGTATTTGCCACAATTTGTTAATAAAAATAGAAGATATAGTATTGAAATGATCAAAACGCAGATAAGTTATGGGTCCTAGCTGTTTTTGCAACAAACACATTTTGTGACCTAATCAGTATTTGAGCGTTTGAAGGAAGATCCAGCTACAGCCCTACTAACCTCCACTTTTCCAGAAAAGGCTCCACTTAAGCAGATCTTTTCTAAAATACTATCAAACTGTACATGTCCTGACCCAAACATCTCAATTCTGATATCTATGATCTATATAAAATGGAGCTTGACATGTTTAAAAACACACTAATAAAACAAATGCATGCTATCAAATGGCACATTCGTAATGTCTGATGATGAACACAGAACTGCCTTTATATGGCTCATACTTATTTTGAGTAGTAATGCTGCTTTGTTCTGATATGGTAGTGTAAGAGTTCTTCTCAGGATAGCTTATTTACTCAGGAGTCCTTGTACAAAGGTGCGCTAGTATTTTTAGCATGCACTAAACATTAGAGTCGCCCATATATTTCTATGGGCATTGCTAGCATCTAGTGCATGCTAATGATTAGCGTGCCCTAAAACCACTAGCACACCTTTGTAAAAGGACCCCTCAATGCAAAACAATTCATACATATTTGTGCCTTTTTTTATTAGTGTTTTGCTAAATGTAATCTTGCTGAAGATATAAATTTGTCAAGGTTTTCTTTCCTATGACGTTGCCTTATGATTACTATTACTTTCAACCTTCTTGTTTCTTGTACTAAATGAAGAATCACTCTCAGGAAGAATGAGGGTGGGGAGATGGCAATGCCTCCAACTATGTTAGTTTTGCATATACTGTGACAGTAAAGAATCTCAGTCCTCAACCAGGGTTGAATAGGCGCTCAGTCACTCCAATTTACTGTTAACCCTCATCATAAAGACACACTCTCAGTTAAGTGCTTAGTTATAAAATTTTGCATTTGTTGTTTCTGAAAAGAGAGAGTCGCTGCAGCTTTAGCTGTTGGTAGCTCTTCACCTTTATCCGAGTCCTCAGCATCCATTTTATATTTTGACAGGAAAATGAGGTACTGCTGCAATTGTATAATGTACTGCTTTAACATCTTGAGGCCATGTTTTGCAAGATCTGCCCCTCTTCTCTGCATCCTTTCAAATATGTAATTCATTTTTTTTTTACAGTTAGCAAGAATTAAGAATAGCATACAGCTTCAGATAATCTTACAGCACCTTTGGTTTAAACTGATCCAAAAGGGAATATGCTCCAAGTAAAGAATGATTGAAGGCTCTATAAAACACTCACTCATATCAATACAAATATGCTAATTTTTTAAATGTTCATTTTACATACATCAAAAAATAAAATCCCTCTTTATTTGTGTAAGGCAGGGGTAGGCAAACTACAGGAAAAACAGAATCTAGGGATTGAGTTCTACGGCCTTCAGCTTCTTGCTGTTCTAACTTCAGGACTGCCTTACTGACACCACCATCAAAAGGCTCAATGTCATGAATAATTTGAGCCTTCAATGAGGATATCACCAGAATAACCATGGCGCAAGGGGTTGATGTTTCCCCTTCATATGTGTGTGGAATCTTATTCCCATAGACCCAGGCCAACTCAAGACTTTCACCATTGCCATCCTTGGCGGCATCTTTGGGTGCTGTGACCTCCCCTCTTTAGACTCATTTGAAGTTATCTTTCCTGACGTTTTGGGGTGGGGGGGGGTGTACCTGCTGTAGCTGGGGTATTCTATGGTCTTATGCTCTCAAAATGGCAAGGACAAATCAAAATCAAGTATACACATATAGTATCACATCATACCTTATGCTATGAGTTATCTTGTTGGCCATACTAGATGAGCCATACAGGTCTTTATTTGCCATCATCTACTATGCTGCTATGTTACGTTACAAGTGTATGTCCGGGGGGAGATGGGAATATCAGTGCTGGTGAGAGCAGCTGTGTTCTGTGCACCAGGAATCAATTATGGCAAGGATGGGTGAGTTCTGGCACAGAGTAGCAGAACATTGGGTACCATTTTAAGGATATTCATTAGGAGTGTGGCTATCTGAGAGGTGGTGAAAAATAGATAATTATCACCAGCACAAACCTACTGCTCATCGATTACTGCAGCATCTGTGTGCACATGTAGTGTAAGGTCAAGCTTAGCAAGGTATGTACACCTGCACAGGGCACAAGGGAGGCAGGGGTGCCAAAACTGCACCCTATCCATTGGCTTCCCTTGCTTGGCTGTGATTCAGTGGGTGGGATGGGAGGGCCTGGAAGGCATGCTGCACAGAGTGGGTTTCCAGCTCAGCTCAGGAGCCCAGCCTGCATGAACATAGGGAAAGGGGATGGAATTTGATATAGCGCCTGTCTGTGGTTACAAACAAAGTGGTTTACATATTATATACAGGTACTTATTTTGTGCCTGGATCAATGGAGGGTTAAGTGATTTGCCCAGAGTCACAAGGAGCAGTAGTGGGAATTGAATCTATACCAGGCCTAACTGGTCTAGGAGGACATCCACGGTAGTACTGGTGTCAAGCAACATGACTGGTGCCAGGATTGGGATCTACTGGCTGAAACATAGCAGATGGCGGTGGGGTGCTCAGTTCTGGCTGGGGGAAAGTGCAGCAGGATGGTGGAAGACATTGAGGGGAGGATTCTGGTGTTATAAAAGAATACTATCCTCCCAAGCTACAAGCAATGAAAAACCATATTTTCTTTTTTTTCATTATCAAGCTGGGGCATGTAAATTGTCTTTTTTTCTATTTGGAGTAAACAGTCTGTGTAGTACTGTGAATGTGGGGAAAAACCTCACTTCCAGGGCAGAGCCCTGGGGAGGTGGGGGAGGAAGATTCCCAGTCCCTGGTACAGAAGAGAGAGAGTCACAATGTAGTCCTGTGCAAAAAAAATAAAGTTTGCCTACCCCTTGCTCTAAAAGGTAAAAGGGGAGCATATAAAAGTGCTTAAAAGAACTTTGTTTCACACTCCATTTCAGCTCTTGCCAAGGCACAACTTCTTCTTTTTCTGAGGCTGATCACCATCCAGTGCCTTGGTTTTCAGCATACCACCTACAAAAACATTGGAAGTTAATAATATAATGATAATGTGCAAATGAATATACTTTGAATCAGATCAGAGCATACAACTGAGCCACATAGCATCTGAACTCTTATAGTATTTAGCCAATAAAAGAAAAAAATGAGCAAAAGCAATGAAAAATACTAAGGTAGGAATGCAACAGATCCCCAGCGTTTCACAGGGACTAATTTCAGGATCCTGATCATACGATTAAGAGAGGATGACAGGCATGGGGGTTTGAAGGGAAGAGCACAAAATATATTCTCTCAGAAAAGAATGGTAAGTGTGTGATTGACCGAGCTGCCAAGGGGTTCTGATTTTTGAGAGTGGATTTTAGTACAAGCCCCAGCCCTGCACCACTCTGCCTTGGCCCCACCTACTCTACATCATGGCTCCACCCCCTAGCATACCTCAATCCCACAGCCATTGCAGAAAATATTTTCTTTACACCAGTGACAGCAGCGATGGGTAAGAGGGAATGTTTCAGTTCATTCTATATACCCCCCCTATCCAGCCTCTACTTCTCTAGGGGCATAACTGCAAGGGGGCCTCAGCCCCACATACACACTTTGAGCTTAAGTCGACTCCAAAATTGTGGCACTGGTTGAATTGCTGGTGGAGATGCTCAAGTCCCACTAGCTGAAGAAGTCCACTGCACGAGCTCCCTACCATACTGTTTGAGCAGTGCAGCATTCAGCAGTGTGCTTCAGCCACCGATGCCTGACCTCCTGCATATGCTCAGTGCAGGCACTTGAAAATGCAAAATAAGATGATCCTTTTTTATTGGACTAGCCTAATACCTTTTTACATTAGCTTGCAGAGGCCAAAACCTCCTGCCTCAGGTCAGGTCAAGACAGTATACTGCTGTTATGGTATCCTCTCCTGACTTGAGGAAAGAAGTGTTGCTCTCTGAAGGCTAGTCAAAAATATTTTAAAATTAGTCCAAAATAAAGTTATTATCCTATTTCCTATTTTGTGTTTTATTTGTATTTATTAACCTTATAAACACAGCTACTACATTACTTTATCCTAAATTAATAAAAAAATTATTTTCTCTACCTTTGTTGCCTGGTCATTTACTTTTTCCCAATTGTATTGATCCCATTCTCGTGTTTCTACTTTCCTTCGTCTTCTCTTAATTTTCTTGCCAAGGTTTCCTGTCCTTGTCATTTTCCTCCCTCCTGTTTCTTTCAGTTTTCTTCAATTTACTTTTCTGCCTCTGTCCAGATTTAATTAATTCTCACCATCCACTCTTTAATTTCCCTCTTTTTACTTGATCTACCTATGGTTTTTCATCTTTCCCTCACCCTTGTTCTCCCCTATGCCCCTTTCTCTTATTCTCCAGTCTTTTATTACGTTTATCCTCTCCCCCTTTCTGTCCTGCACTTCCCCTCTTTCTCTCCCGTCCATCGTGGCTTCCTTTTTTCTCTTCCCATCCTTCTATCCAGCGTCTCCCCTCTTTCTCTCCCTACCCTTCCATCCAGCATCTTCCCTTTCTCTCCCCATCCTTCCAGTGTCTTCCTTCTGCATCCTCCCATCCAGCATCTCCCCTCTTTCTATTCCCATCCTCCCACCGTCTTCCCTCTTTCTCTCCCTCCATCGTTCCAGCCATGGTCGCCCCCTTTCTCCCCATCATCCTCTCTCTCTCTCTCTAGCCCTTTTCCATCCAGCGTGTTCCCCACTTTCTGTCCCCATCATCATCTCTCTCTCTATCCATCTTCTATCCAGTGTCCCCACTCTATCATGTTTCCTCCCCTCTCTCCATGCTCCCCTACTTCCCCTTTCACCCAGTATCTTCTGTTTCCTGGTCACTGCTTCTTCTCCCGATGAGCAGCAGCAGCAGCCCCAGCAAAACAACAAAGAGCAAGTGTGGGGCTGCAGCCTCCAGGCACATGCTGTCAGCACTGCCCCAGACCGGGAAGCTGATGTCAGCGGGGGAAGAGCTGACAGCACATGTCTGAAGGTTGTGGCTCTGTGCTTGCTTTCTGCTGTTTTGGTGACGCTGCTGCTCTTTGGGAAAAGCGGTAGTGGCAATGTGTCTTGGTGGGAGAATTTTCCACTTTGGCGGGAGATGACCCACTGAATGCGGGAGACTTGGCAAGTCTGGATTCAGGACAAATCCAGACAGTGACTAAACTGAGCAACATGTAAGAACAACTAAGAGAAAGAGGAGATGGTAGAGGTAGTGCTACCCTGTGGATACCAGGGGGATTCTGATTTAAAATAAACTTGCTTTATATTCCTGAAAATAGGTGTATTTCTTCTTGCTATTTTCCTAGCATTTTTCTTTTTTTCCCCATTTATGAATATATTGCTTATCAAAGGCAGGGTGCCCAATTCTGAGTACTAATGACCAGCAGATTAAAAAAAAAAATCTTTTCTACAATTTATTTCAATGTGGCACACACTTTAGCTAGGGAATCTAATTGTAGAAAAGATTTTTTTTTTTAAATGTGGCACATACTTAAACTGTGGAATCTATTGCCAGAGAATGTCATCAAGGCAACTAACACAGCAGCTTTTTCAAAAGAGATTTGGATAAGCTATAGGAGAAAAAGTTCATAAAAATTAGTAGCCAGGTAGACTTGAAAGAACTATTGTTTATTCCAACTATTGCCTATCACACCTGCAAGAAACAGGAAGCTCCGTCAGAGGAGGCAGGACACAGCAGAAGGAAAGGGCCTGAACCAACCAGAAGCAGCATGTCCTCAATGCTGCTGGCCAGGTGAGGGGCATGAAGTGAGAGATACCAGGTCACATAGAAACATGACGGCAGATAAAGGCCATATAACTTGTCCACTCTGCCTATCCTCTGTAACCCCTAATTCTTCCTGTTCCTAAGCGATCCCACATGCTTATCCCATGCCTTTTTAAATTCTGGAACAGTCCTAGACTCCACCACCTCCACCAGGAGGCCATTCCATGCCTCCACCACCCTTTCTGTGAAATAATACTTCCTTAGGTTACTCCTAAGCCTATTCCCTCTTAACTTTGTCATATGCCCCCTCATTCCAGAGCTCTCCTTCATTTGAAAAAGGCTCTCTTCCTGTACATAAATACCCTTGAGATATTTAAACGTTTCTAACATGTCTCCTCTCTCCCTCCTCTCTTCCAGCGTATACATGTTGAGGTTCATAAGCCTGTCCCTATAATTTTTGCATTCAAGACCGCTTACTAATTTTGTAGCCGCCCTCTGGACTGACTCCATCCTATTTACATCTTTCCGTAGGTGCGGTCTCCAGAACTGCACGCAGTACTCCAAATGGGGTTTCACTAGAGACTTATACAATGGCACTATCATCTCCTTTTTCCTGCTGGTCATGCCTCTCTTTATGCACCCAAGCATCCTTCTGGCTTTTATCGTCGCTTTTCCTACCTGTTTGGAAGCTTTAAGGTCAACAGACACAATCACCCCCAAGTCCCGCTCTTCCTTCGTACACTGAAGCACTTCACCCCCTATACTGTACCATTCCCTCGGATTTTTGCGACCCAAGTGCATGACCCTGCATTTTTTGGGATTAAACCTTAGTTGCCAAATATCAGTCTATTTCTCTAGCTTTGTTAGGTCCTTCCTCATGTCATTCACACCCTCCAGGGTGTCCACCCTGTTGCAGAGTTTAGTATCATCCGCAAAGCGACAAACCTTACCAGACAGCCCTTCCGCAATATCGCTCACAAAGACGTTAAAAAGAGCCGGCCCTAGGACCGATCCCTGCTGCACTCCACTGATGACATCCTTTTCTTCAGAGCAAGCTCCATTTACCACTACCCTCTGTCTCCTACCATTCAACCAATTTTTAACCCAATCAGTTACTCTAGGCCACATACCGAGGGCACTCAATTTATCAGTCGCCTGTGCGGAACCGTGTCAAAGGCTTTGCTGAAATCCAAGTATACCACATCAAACTGTTTGGTCATCCAGTCGAAGAAGACAGATTCGTCTGTCACGACGACCTGCCACTTGTGCAGCCATGCTGCCTTGGGTCCCGCATTCCATGTAGTTCAATCTCACAATCCTCCTCTTTAGAAGCGTTTCCATTAGCTTACTCACCACCGAGGTCAAACTGACAGGTCTGTAATTCCCAACCTCCTTACTTCCATTCTTGTGCAAAGGAACCACATCCGCCCTTCTCCAGTCCACCGGGACCACACCAGTTTTCTAAGGAAGCATTGAAGAGGTCCATCAGCGGAGCCAACAGAACTTCTCCGAGTTCCTTAAGCACCCTTGGGTGTATCCCATCAGGCCCCATTGCTCTGTCTACTTTTAGTTTGGCAAGCTCCTCCCGAACACAGTCCTCCGTAAACGGGTCTTGGTCTACCATATATCCATCCCCTTTAGCCTTTGTTTTCTGCAGTCCTACCCCAGGTCTTTCATTCGTGAACATAGAGCTAAAATAATTGTTAAGCAGTTCAGCTTTATCCTTATCTTCCACATATTTCTCTCCCTCAGCTTTGAGCCTCACAATGCAATTATGGCACTTCCTCTTGTCACTTACATATCTGAAAAAGGTCTTATCCCCCAATTTTACTGTATTAGCTATCTTTTCCTCCATTTGCTGCTTCGCTTTCCTGATAGCTTTTCCAGCTTCTCTTCACTTATTTAGGTATTCTCTCCTGTTTTCATCTTTCTGAGTCGTCTTATAACGTGCAAAGGTTAGCCTCCTTACCCTTATCTTTTCAGCTACTACATTCAAGTACCTGAGAGGCCTTCTTTTCCTCTTACTTTATGTAATTTTCTAACATAAAGGTTAGTTGCCTTTAGTTTAAAACAATTTTTATTAAACAATCAATAAATCATTACAACCATAAGTCTGTATGAATTATTCGTTTTTCTTTCCCTCTATAGCCTCTCCCTCCCCCCCAATACCTTTTGTCTCACCCTTCTTTATGTTACAGCATCATTTCTTCTTGTATTTTAACAATTTCAGTGTAACTCCCTTCGCTGTAGTATATACATAACAACTTTATGAATAAAGATGGTCTTACTTACAAAACTAATCCCTCTTTATGTTAAATAAGTACATGTATGTCATTCTTTATTAACTATTCTTCCCTACCCCCTTTCCTATTTCCTTCCCTCCCACCTCTCCTACCTGTACTTCCTCTCCCTTCCCTTCCCCCCCCCCCCCAAAAAGGGTCAAGATTTCTTTATACCGAGATTGACTGTCACCAGTTTGTAGCGGATATCACTCTCCCTTTCATTAAAGGCCTCCTAATCGGTTGAGAACAAAACTGCGTGCTTGTGGAGCCAATGCTTGTATGTACGGTTTCCAAACTAAATAAAACTCTTTTTGCCTTTTTAATTTCCATTGCACTTCTCGGAGTTCCATTAATAATAACGCATGCAGTCTATTACGCCATTGCCAATAAGTAGCAGCCTCTTGGTGGGTCCAAATGGCTAGAATGCATTTTTTCCCTATTAAAAATGCTCTATATAGCAAGAGATTATGATGGGCAGCACCAGTACCCCCCACCGTCTCCTCTCCCAACAATACCTGTTCTGGACCCACTGATATATGTTGATTCATTTGGGTTAGTTGCCTTTAATATAGCTCCTTTCGGTCTTGTCCATTGCTGTTCTACATCCTTCAGCTGTTCCCATCCCGCTAACTGTTCCTTGAGAAATTCCCCCATCTCGGCAAAGTTAGTTCCTTTGAAATCCAGGACCTTCAATCTCGAATGAGCCCTCTCTTCTGTTTTAATATTGAACCATACCATACAATGATCACTAGATGCCAAATGGTCTGCCACCTTGACGTCAGAAACGTACTCTCCATTCGTAAGCACCAGGTCCAGAACAGCTCCATCCCGCGTCGGTTCCATTACCCACTACTGGAACAATTCTTCCTGTAGGGAATCTAAGATCTCTTTGCTTCTAGACGACCCGCAGCCGGGACACCCCAATCAACATCCGGCATATTGAAGTCACCTATCAGTAGTACTTCCCCTTTCCTAGCTATCTCGCGGACGTCTTCAATTAAGTCCCTGTCCATTTCCTCCAACTGTGAGGGTGGTCTGTATATCACTCCGGGGAGAAGGAAAAGGAGAGAAAAAAAATACCAGAGCGCAAGGGTGGGGAGCACAATGCATGTGAAGAGAGCATTCAGGCATCTGAGCAGAAGGGGCCCAACCATATGTGCCACATGCCCCTTCAGATGTGCCAAGTCAACAACCCACACAAGCACAAGTACAGCAAAAAGTAGTAAATAAAAAAAGAGGAAGCAACAGTCTAAGGAACAGAAAAGTGTAATATATCTTTAGAGTTTGTGTCAATGAACCTTGATAGCCACCAAAGTAAAACTAAAAGCAACTCATTCAAACTCTGCACACATCTTTACCTAGTACATAAAGGCCCATCTTCACTTGGATGAACACATTGATCTACACATTTGATAGCTCCTAGAATGGGCTGATTTGTTCAGAGAAAACAGGCAAATGTTTCAGTCTCTCACTGATTTGCACTGGAGACTAAGAGGGGTGATATTTGGTCAAGAATATCCCTGAGGTTTTTCCCACCAAGAGGACGCCTCCCTGCTAAACTGGGAGAGTTGGGAAGTCTGATAGGGAAAGTCTGTAAAGTTGCTTTTTCTCAGCTGAACTCTACATCACTGCATGAAGCTATTCAATTACACATTACAAGCAATTTGACAGACATCTTTAGGACAGACATGGGAAAGGCAGCATCCTGGGTGTGAATTAGATGGTAAATCTCGTGTGCTCATCTGATAGTGGAAAAAACAAACTTGTTCCAGCTAAGAAGGGATGTTATGAGCAGTCATGTCCCATGGCGTCAGCTGGGACATACATAATCAAGCAGCCTAAATAAGTCAACTGGTCTTTTTCTGCCATCATCTACTATATTATAATTGTATGCCTGTGGCAATTAGCTAAAAAGACATAGGTAGATATTTTTCACACTCAGGTACAGTACAGTTAATAGCAGCTTTCACTGGACGAGCAGCCCCAAAATGTTTTGGTAGCTCAGCGAGGTGCCACAAAATTCAGGAAAAACAAAAAGGCATTGATGCTTTAAATCTCCAGTAACAATCCACCACTGTGCTTAATACTACTCACTTTTTGCTGTGTTACATTCACTGTGGTCTGTCATACCAGTACCTACTGGAGTTAACTGCCACTGCAGAAAGAAGGAAAAGTATAATTTTTTTTCTGGATAGTACTTGTTTCTCTTACAACACGAACATCTTCTAAAACACACACAAAGGAACTGGTTTATAAAGAGGTCTATTCATATTTTATGCCTGTGAGGAAAAATGTACAACCTGTACAGGGAATCTGTTCCCAGGATATTAAATAGGGATTACTCACTAGCACTATGGAAATCAATAGTGGAATCTACAAAAGGAAGTAGAAATTTGCAATTAACTCATAACTGCTGTGAATCCAGCTTACAAAGAGGTGTCAAACTGCAATTCTGGAGAGCAACAAACCATTCTGGATATCAAGATACCTCTAATGAATATGCATGAAACTATTGGCACAAAATGGAGGCACTAGTGCAAATATATTAGGGATATCCTGAAAAACAAAATAGTTTGCAGTTCTCCAGAATTGCAGTTTGCTGAGCTGCCAAGGATGGACCATCCCAAAGAGAGAGTCAAAAAGTATAACTCTAGAAAGATGTGTCAGATTGCTTTACAAATGATGAAAAAATACCACATAAAATGCTTCCCATTTCTTTGGTGCTTCTTAAGTAGAGGAGTGTGGTAGCCGTGTTAGTCCACTCTTAAGGTTATCAATAGAAATCAAACAAAATAAAACATGGAAAAGAAAATAAGATGATACCTTTTTTATTGGACATAACTTAATACATTTCTTGATTAGCTTTCGAAGGTTGCCCTTCTTCGTCAGATCGGAAATAAGCAAATGTGCTAGCTGACAGTGTATATAAATGAAAACATTCAAGCATTACTATGACAGTCTGACAGGGTGGGAGGATGGGGGTGGGTAGGAGGTATGCATGGGGACATCAAAGCATATCATTGATATTCTAACATGCTTTGATGTCCCCATGCATACCTCCTACCCACCCCCATCCTCCCACCCTGTCAGACTGTCATAGTAATGCTTGAATGTTTTCATTTATATACACTGTCAGCTAGCACATTTGCTTATTTCTGATCTGACGAAGAAGGGCAACCTTCGAAAGCTAATCAAGAAATGTATTAAGTTATGTCCAATAAAAAAGGTATCATCTTATTTTCTTTTCCATGTTTTATTTTGTTTGATTTCTATTGATAACCTTTGGTGCTTCTGAAATGATATAGACTAAGTAGAGGCAATATGAGACAATCTTCAAAGAAATTTGTCCAGGTAATATTGGTGGCAATAGTTTGACCTTTAAACTCTGCACGGATATAAGAAACGCTGGCTTCTTTGTCAGATTTTTCCAGTGATACTGAAGTGTGTGGTTACACGCTGTCATCTCCTGAAGAGCTGTAGGTTTTGGCTTTACATTGCTTTACTTATCTTTCTTGGCTAAAGTTAGAATTTGCACTTGGGTTGTCACCGTCTGGTGTCCAATTGTGTTCGTAGTTATCCAAAGTTAATTTAACCATTTTGTTTGTTTTTTTGCTACATAGATTCTACCTTTGACAAAGCAACTGTGCTGGTTTTTATCTGGTATGGTGCCATTAAATGAGTTGCTTGTTTTCATATTTTTATATGTTGTTGGTCAGTAGCTTCTTTTTATTTACTTTATTTTTTTGTCTTATAGTTACATATGGTGATAACTAGGGTGTACACCATTAATCATCTTGTTGATGAAGATCATATTTTAGGTATGTGTCCTATTTATACTCTACTACTTCATATGTATATTATTATCTTTTTTACTTATTGACTAAGTCTATATAATATTTTCTATCATTATTTATTATATTCTTAGATACATGTATTCACAATATCTATTATATTCACGTATGTTTATCTCTATATGTCATAGAGGGGCATAATTGAACGAAAACGCCTATCTCCATGGGCGTTTATCTCCAAGAACGGGTCCGTGAAGGGGTGGACCGAACCGTATTTTGGGAAAAAATAGACGCCCATGTTTTATTCAACAATGTGTGAGCTGGGCGTTTTTGTTTTTCAGCGATAATGGAAAATGAAAGCGCCCAGCTCAAAAACGAATAAATCCAAGGCATTTGTTCGTGGGAGGGGCCAGGATTCGTAGTGCACTGGTCCCCCTCACATGCCAGGACATCAACCGGGCACCCTAGGGGGCACTTTTACAAAACCAAACAAAAAGGTAAAAGAGCTCCCAGGTGCATAGCACCCTTCCCTTGTGTGTTGAGCCCCCCAAATCCCCCTCAAAACCCACTGCCCACAAGTCTACACCATTACTATAGCCCTAAGGGGTGAAGGGGGGCACCTACATATGGGTACAGTGGGTTTGGGGGGGTTGGACGACTAATAAGCATTAAGCAGCACAATTGTAACAGGTAGGAGGGATGGGCCTGGGTCCACCTGCCTGAAGTCCACTGCACCCCCTAACAACTCCTCCAGTGACCTGCATACTGCTGTCAGGGAGCTGGGTATGACATTTGAGGGTGAAAATAAAAAGTTGAGAAACTTCATTTTTTGTGGTGGGAGGGGGTTAGTGACCACTGGGGGAGTCAGGGGAGGTCATCCCCGATTCCCTCCAGTGGTCATCTGGTCATTTAGTGCACTTTTTGGGGCCTTATTCATGAAAAAACAGGGTCCAGGAAAAGTGTCCTAAATTCTAGCTAAAAACGCATACTTTTTTCCCATTATCGGTGAAATGCGCCCATCTCTGTTCGGCAGATAACCACGCCCCAGTTCCGCCTTCGGCACACCTCTGACACGCCCCCATCAACTTTGTCCGCATCCGCGACGGATTGCAGTTGAAAACGTCCAAAAATCGGCTTTCGATTATACCGCTTTATTCGTTTTTGTGAGATAAACGTCCATCTCCCGATTTAGGTCGGAACTTGGGCGTTTTTCTCATTCGATTATAAGCAGGATAGTGATCTGGTTCTTTTGCTTTTATATATGCAATTTTTATTATTATTTATGCTTTTATATACGTAAATTTATTATTTTAGAGCCCCTGACGCAGCCCTTTTTGGGCGAAACGTGGACTGTCTGGCATTTTATTGGGTTTTTACCCTTTAATAAAGATTGATTTGCACTACTGACTGATCTGCTTCATTTGTTTTCACTTTGCATTTATCCATATTAAATTTCATCTGCCATTTGGATGCTCAAATCTTCCAATTTCCTAAGGTCTTCCTGCAATTTCACACTCTATATTTGTTTTAACAACTTTGAATAGTTTTGTGTCATCTGCAAATTTAAATCACCTCATTTGTCGTTCCGATTTCCAGATCCTTTACAAATACGTGGATTTAGTCAACATGGATTTAGTGAAGGGAAATCGTGCCTCACCAATCTACTACATTTCTTTGAAGGGGTGAACAAACATGGATAGAAGTGAGTCGGTTGATATTGATATTCCCCCATCAATACCCATTCAGAAACCAAAAGCTTGAAAGGGGTTTTTGTTTTTATAACTTCCCAGTATCTCTCCACATTCCCCCTCCTCCCATCCCTACCCTCTCAATCCCCTCACCCCATTCCCTCCCTAACTCTCCTGTTTTAATGGAGTTCTTCGCTATACCGCCTCTTGCCCTTGGCAGCAGAGCTGTTTATAATACTTTTAAAATAAGTTATAGAACAAATTCTAATATGTATATGATCTACTGTGTCAGTGTTTCCCAGTTCAATCCTAGAGGCACACCTAACTGATCTGGTGTTTAGAATATCCACAATGAATACGCATGAGATTTGCATGCATTGGTTCTCCACAGAAAACAATTATACCCTATAAAACAGTCTGGTTAGGTGCATCTACAGGACAGAACTGATAACAGTGATTTACAATGTCATGGCTGGTAGGGCACATAAGGTAAAACTTGACTAGACACAAGCTTCAGGTATTGTGCATTTCTTCTGCAATGATTGTACCTCAAAAGTGAAAATCTACTTGTGTAACACATAGGGTATAGTACTTACTGTATATTTGCTGACATTCCTAAGCTCAGCAAACTTCATGTAAGAAATGTCTGCCTTTATTTTTCCAATGTCCATATCTCCAGCATAGATCTGTTTTATGCCAGCGCCCTTTATTAATGGCACACATTCATCGCAAGGGCATTTTGTCACAAAAATCATACTTCTCTCTTCTGGGTTTATCTCCTGGCACCTAAAATAATGAATCAAAGTTATTAATTTCTTTGAATATCTTTCACATCATCTTACTAAACGTAGAATAGATATGCATAACATAATTTGTACGATTGTTCATCTATACTATAAAATGCAGAAAGAAAAGAATTCACAGTGTTACCCTAATAATGAAGTATAAAAAGTATACATATAAAGTAACTGCTTCTTAGCAGAAGCATTACAGCAATTTACTTTAAAAAATTATATAAAGTAATAATAAAGGTTAGGCACAATTCCAGGTTATGTTGTCCCAATTCCTGATTAAGTGGGTCAGTTGACTGGGTGGAGTCAAGATTAACAAAAAATATCAACCTCCTCAAGTGCTTCCTAGCTCTTGTTCCCCTGCATATTTGAGACAAGTACCATACAACAAATAAGGTGATTTTACCTGGGTAGCTGAACATTGCCCTTGACATTTGTGGATAAAAGTACTCGTGTGCTGAAAAGGGTAGATCAATGCACAGGAGCAGGGTATGGTTTAAGACACAGTCTTTGTTCCTGCTTCAAAGCAATTGCAAAGTTTGTACCTAGTAATATACCTGTGGCATGGCATGGCCAACCTTGCATTTTCAGTAGGAAACTATATTAAGATCTTCCCTTTTGAAAAATGCTTGCAGGCCCCATGCAGGGTATAACAAAGTGTTGAGGGGGTGCTAGGGCAATTCTACAACTCCTCTAGCCCTGAGGCAGTAGCAAACCACATCAAGGGGCTGACGTACACAGGAACACCTTTATATGGCATCTTTTCCAGGCAGTGGGGTTGTCATTTTTATTTCATAAGGGAGGGGTGGCAGCGACTCTTCATCAACTTCTGGTTGCTGGCAAGCATGTACTGAACTGGTCCACTCAGCTGACAGCCTTGAACAGTGCTGAGAGTGGGCCCACATGACTTGAGGTATAGAATTCAAGCATCCTACATTGGGGCACACAGAATGGATGAAATGTCGCTTACAAAACCAGTCTAGCACACTGCCCAGCTTAACAACGGTAGGCAGCACAGGTCTCAGCTCAACTCAGTTACCAACTGTCATATGTAGCCTTCCTATTTCCACTAAAGACTTGTTCATTGACTATGACCATGTATTTGGGATAAGGAAGAGCCAGCAGTGTAGCTGACAATATTAGTGCTTAGGTTGGTTCCTTGCTGTCCTTTATTTGCTTTGGTTTTCTGGCATTGGGATAAAGGAGCCTAGTGATAAAAGATTCTGAAATCTGTCCTAGAAGATTAGAAAAGGAGTCACTAGATGGAGGAAGTGACGTCACGGGGCTGAATGGCCGCTTAAGCTACTAGCTCCCGAACCTTCCCACCTTTCTATAGCAAAAAGCGCTATATTTTCCTTCAAAACTACATTTGCAAGACTCCCGGAGACTTACCTGCACCTTGAGGGATAAAATGAGTAAGAAAACATCAGCGGTCCCGCGAGACAGCGAACGGACGGCAGTCCGAAAGTCAGCGCGGGGCTCCTCGCGCCATGCTTCCCCTGCCGCGCGGGAGTCATCGGGGTCTGATTCCGGCTCCTCACAAGTAGGACGAAGTGAGCGTGCAGCTAAATTTAAGAACCCGCAGGATTTAACAAAGTGTTTGGAGGCTATAAGGGCAGAGATTCGCGCCTCTAAGGACGAGATCCTGGAGCACGTGGACGCGCTCAGCGCTGACCTGAGAGAACTTGGAGGCAGAGTGGAAACGCTCGAAGAGCGAGTCGACGAACAAGCGGAAAAACATGAGAGCATGGAGGTGAATGTGGCTAAATTAGCTGCACAAGCTGAAGATTTGAAATACAAACTCGATGATATAGAAAATCGCGGACGACGCCAGAATCTTCGATTTCGAGGAGTGCCTGAAAATGGCGACAAAGAGAACGTTCCAGCCATAGTGCGGGCCTTATGCGAACAACTCATGGGCGAGACCTTTGATGCGGACATGCTGGGAATAGAACGTGCTCACAGAGCTTTGGGTAAACCCAGGGATAATAAACCAAGAGACATTGTAGTACGTTTTTCCACCTATGCGGTTAAAGATCAGCTATGGCAGAGAGCTCGTCAGAACCCGGTTCTACAACATAAGGACTCTCGAGTTTATATCTTCCAAGACCTCTCATTGTTTACTTTAACTCAGAGGCGAGCAATGAAGCCAGTAATTGAGATTTTGGTGAAAGAGAAAATTGCATACCGATGGACTTTTCCCTTTGCAATCTGTTTTACCCTTAAAGGGGAACAGCTCCGATGCCGTTCGGTGGAAGCTGCGTGGAAATACCTGCATGAGGCAGGTTTAGCTCTTAAAGAAACCTTACCGGTGGCGATGGCTCCCTCTACCAAGAAAAGGTTCCAAAAGTGGGAGAGAGTGGAGAATGCAGCGAGCAGCCAAACTTGAGACTGGTAGTTTGATATGGTTGGATAAAACTTGGAAGGCAGTTAATATGCAAAGGATGCTTGACTTGCTCAAATTTATATGTTTTGTGAGTTATGAAAGCAGAAGGATAATGTAAGGATTAAATTAGAGGTGGGAGGGGGAGGGGGGTTGGAGGGTTTGAGGGGGTATGCATTTGGTTCCGGGGTCATTGTTCCTCTGCTATCCCATACAGTGGCGCAAGGCGCTGTTTGGTGGGGGGATGTTAGGGAGGTGGGGAAATGTGGGAGGGAGGGAGTGGGTAAATAACAGACAGACAGATCAAGGGGAGAGAAGGGGGTCAAGGGAAATAGGGGAGCAGCAAAAAATTTATTTGTCCAGCGAGTGTTCCACAAAGAGTGAGGTAGATGGTTGACTTTAAAATTCTCACATATAACATCAAAGGTTTAAATACCCCATTTAAAAGACATTCCTTATTTAAGGAATTGCAGTTAATGGGTCCTCAAGTGGTATTCTTACAAGAAACTCATTTACATAAAAAGCATGAACATTTGCTGACCTCTATGCAATACCCAAAAATCTTTTATGCTTCTGATGTGAAAGGTGTTAAGAAAAGGGGAGTGGCTATAATGTTCCACAAAAATGTACAGATGCAACTTCTGCACTCCAAGAGGGATGCTGAGGGTCGTTTTCTATTCTTGCATGTTAAGCTGGATACTAAGGAATATACGCTGGCGAGTGTCTATGCTCCCAATGAACGACAGGAGAGATTTTTCCTACACCTTCAGAAGGAGTTGCAGAAGTTTGCTCGGGGTAAGGTGATAGTGGCGGGGGACTTTAATGCTACTATGCAGCCTAGGTTGGATAAGACCACTGCACCTTCCCCTAACGATTGTAGAATCTCCAAAGCCCTGGGGAAGTTTGTAACGACTATGGGACTGTATGATGTATGGAGACTTGACCACTCGGGGGGAAGAGATTATACATTTCATTCACATGTGCATTTCTCTCACTCCCGACTGGATTATATTTTTTTGGATAAGGGCTTCTCAGAAGAGGGGGGGGGATCATACATAGGACATACGACAATTTCAGACCACGCCCCTGTGTGGACAATAATTACTTCATTGAAGGAAGAGACGCGTGATAGAAGGTGGACTTTTAACAACTGTCTACTACAGGACCCAGAAATTGTAACTAACTTTCGTTCTGTGTTGAAGGAGTACTTTGATATCAACCTGGATTCAGGGCCAACACTGGGTATAGTGTGGGATGCATTTAAGGCTGTATCTAGAGGTTATTTCATAAAATGTGCAACCCAAAGATCTAGAACCCATAAAGTAAGATTAGCTCAGTGCATGGAGCGGTTAGGCGCCCTGGAAGACAGGTATAGAGCCCATGGCTCAGTGGCTGACTTCCGCAAACTGCAAGCAACAAGATTGGAGCTCGCAGCTTTACATGATGAGACTTTGCAGTTTGTAAATGCACGCCTGCGACAAGTTCATTATGAATTTACAAATAAACCAGGCAGGTTGCTGGCCACTAAATTAAGGAAAATGAGGGCAGATAGACACATCCTGAGAATGAAAGATGCTAGGGGTTCCATGCTGCACACATCAGATAAGATTAGAGAGCGGTTTGCCCACTTCTATGAGAACCTTTATAAGGAGGATGCTGCTGTACAGACTGAAGCCATTGACCAATATTTGGCAGACCTGGGTATGTCGGCGCTGACTGACTCTCAGAAAAAAGGGTTGGAAGCCCCGGTGACAGTGAAGGAAGTAATTCGAGTTATTAAAGCACTCCCAACGGGGAAAGTACCGGGATTAGACGGATTTACTAATGAGTTTTTTAAGCTTTTTGGGGGAGAATTGGCACCCTATTTGACGTTGGTTGTTAATTCGGTACGTGAGGGTGCGCCTTTCCCGCCATCGATGATGGAAGCATGGGTGGCGGTGATACCAAAGCCAGAGAAAGATAATACGGAATGCGCCTCTTACCGCCCCATCTCGATTCTCAATACCGACGTAAAAATATTGGCCAAGACCCTGGCAAATCGATTGGGTGATATGCTGCCTAGCCTGGTGCACCCCGACCAAGTTGGTTTTGTAGCAAATAGACAGGCCCTGGACAACATCCGTAGAACACTGGATTTGCTCTTTGTGGCTCGGTCGAGGGCCTTGCCAGTGGTTTTACTGGGATTGGATGCGGAGAAGGCCTTCGATCGAGTCCACTGGGGGTATCTGGATAAGGTTTTGAATAGAGTGGGAATTGGTCCTTATTTTAGAACATGGATTCAGGCACTATACACCTCGCCTCGGGCCTGTGTAAGAGTGAATGGTGGTAATTCGCAAATGTTTGAACTGGGCCGTGGCACTCGTCAGGGATGTCCTCTGTCGCCTCTGCTGTTCGCTTTGGCGATGGAGCCCCTGGCGGCTGCCATTCGGGAGAATGTAGATATATCTGGAGTGCGGGTGAGGGATAAGGAATATAAGATTGCTCTATTTGCGGATGATGTGCTCCTGTCCTTAACTAATCCAGTGGTTTCCCTTCCAAACTTAATGAAAGAGATAGGAACTTACTCTAGGGTATCTGGCTATAAACTCAATGCGGGGAAGTCTGTGGGATTAGCAGTGGGGATATCGCAGGAGCGTATGGAGGCGTTGAGGGCCTCCTTTGCATTTAAGTGGACTGACCGAGACATTAGATACTTGGGGGTACAGATCCCTGGGAACCTAGCGGACCTCTTTGCTGTTAACTACCCAGCTCTTCAGAAAGAGGTCCTGAGGGATTTAGACAGATGGGATTCGTTGGAATTGTCCTGGTTGGGACGCATAGCTGCACTTAAAATGAATATATTACCCCGTCTGCTATACTTATTCCAGGTGCTGCCGCTGCGGGTCCCCAGGGCATTCATATCTAAGCTTCAGGATGGCCTGATTCGCTTTGTTTGGCACCAGAAACGACCACGCTTGCCAAGAGCATTCTTGTATAGAAGTAAGCGAGAGGGAGGTCTTGGAGTGCCTAACCTGTACTGGTATTATTGTGCAGCGCAGGCTAGATCGGCTGTGGAATGGTTCCGAAGGGCAGATCATAAGTTATGGGTCCATCTTGAACAAGACTTGATTGGCTCTCGTAGACTGGGGCACCTGATGTGGCTACCGGCTAAATATAGGGGACAGGTTGAACGATTTCCGCCGATGTTACAGGCTACATTCTACTATTGGGACCGAATGTTCCAAGAGCGCCGACCTCTTGTGTCGGGGTTGGCCCCGATTGTTGACAACCCTATGTTTGGCCCGGGAATGGGGAATACGGTTTTTCGTAAATGGGCTACCTCGGGTGTGGAAATGTTAGGTCAACTATATATAGGTGAAAAGTTGGTGCCCTTTGAGACATTGGTGGCGGACTATAGGCTTCATACCTGTGAACATTATGCCTATGGGCAATTGATACACTTTTTGAAAGAACCGGCATATGTGGAGTGCCGAAGGAGGGAGGTCCATCCCTTGGAAGAAGTGTGTGTGGACTCTCGCAGTACACGTGGATTGATATCTCGTCTTTATGGCTATTTGGGGACACAATTAAAACCATCCCACTTGCATCGTAGAAGATGGGAGCAGGAGCTAAATTTCACTTTACCTGAAAAGGAGTGGTTGCAATTGGAGAAGGGTATTTTGAAATCCACTATAGCAGTGGCTGTTAAGGAAAACTCGCTTAAGGTATTTTATAGGTGGTATCTTACTCCGCAACGATTGCACCAGATGTTCCCTAAGGTCACAGCGAGTTGTTGGAGAAACTGTGGAGGAGAAGGGACAATGGGCCACATTTGGTGGACCTGTCCTAAAGCAGTAGCATACTGGAGGGGAGTCCGGTCTCGCCTTCAGGCCTGGGTGGGCAGATCTGTGCAGTGGCATCCTTTAATCTTCTTATTGGGCCAGAGACCCACGGGCTTAACAAGTAGCCAATGGTATATGGTGAGAGGGGCCTTACAGGCAGCTCGTATAAACCTGGCCAGAAGTTGGAAATCTCCGCTAGTACCCTCATTGGTGGGTTGGATTACAAAGGTGCATTATATATGTGAGATGGAGCGATTGACAGCAGTTAAAAAGAAAACCCTGCCTAAGTGGGATAAAATATGGAAACCTTTTTTGAACGCTTGTTCTGGATAATTACTTAATTGAAATGCAAGGGGGGGAGGGGGGAGGAGAGGGAGGTAGGGGAGGGAGGGGAGGGGGGGAGAATAAGGAAGCTGTAAGGTTCCAGAGAGGGGTTAAATAATTTTTTCAAAAAACTGTTAAATTCTGAAGTATAATTGGATGATGGGATAGTGCTGTTCTTCTTGTTTCTATCTGGTACTTTGTTACATTTACTGCAGATTTGATATGGTGTGAAATGTTATGTACTGTTCTTGGCTTGCTTTGTCTAAATGACAATTAATAAAGACTTCTATAAATTAAAAAAAAAAAGAAAAGGAGTCACTAAATATCTGAAAGAAAGAAACACCCTTGCTTCCCTTCTCTAAATCTTTTCACCTTCCGCCCAATAAAAAAACAAATAGGCACACACACACACACACACACACACACACACACACAAGTGACACAACAGAAAATAACCACTCCATCACCTGAATGTCAAGGCATTCTGCTCAGCATGTATAATGTATCTGAATTTTCGGATCTCTCTGTCATTTTGTTTGTCATCCATGTGTGGAAAATCAGCATACTCCGAACCTACAGGAAAGGCATTATAACCACATCCTATGAAGTACATAGCTCCCGTCCCATCACAGTTAGCTGGACTCTGAAAAACATGATTCAAGAAGAATAGTTAATGGTAAGTCAGATCTGTATAGCCATCTGAAATAGTTCAGCTAAATCAAGACTCAGTTGGACTGGGTATTTTGATATTTGGGGGAGAGCACAGAAAATCTTGTGTCAGAAATGTGTTGGAATGCCTGTAAAATATATTCCTTGATAATTTATTTTCCTTAGACATTCTTTCCATACCTATATTTCTTTCTCCAGTCCCAAAAAACCATCATAGTAACATAATAAATGGCAGTAGACCTGCATGGTCCATCCAGGGCGGCCAAAGCTGTACCCGCTACTCCGTGCAGGTTAAACACTGGAATCACAAACTGGGCAGTCAGAAATTCGCCACCATGCCAACCACATATAGGCAGTTATAGATGATGCAATTTTGGAGCATAATACCATGCATGTCAACAGTCTTAAGAGTGGTTTTAATGTGGCTGCAGGATAGTCACATTAATTATAAATATATGATTAATCCAACAATATTATTAATAACATTTTGCTCACCAATTTCAATCTTAAGATATCTTTCCCTCCTCCACTGAGTTCACACTGATAGCATACGATATGAATGCGATATAAAATACGAAAATGTGATTCTGGTCTATGTCATTTTTGGGACACAGACTTTTGACCATTCCTTCCTGTGTGTCTAGTTTCCAACCATAATAAGAAAGCAACCCATGATCAACTCATCCTCAGTTGCCAGACTGGAATGAAATGGCAAAAGGTCTTGGTAGTAGACTGAGGCCTTGTGTTCTCTGCTGAGTAAAGTAACACCAGGGTCCAGTTGGCAAGCTCCCTTAAAAGTCTTCTATAATCAATTAACTTTGTATCACAATCCTAGATGATTACTCCAAATGGCTGTATTGAAAAATCAACATTTTTAATCATTACAAAACAATGCAAGTTTCTTTAAAGCTGCAGTTCTGCCAAAAAGGTGTTTTATAAAAGTCATTTGAACATGAGCGAAGTTATTAAGAGTCCCTACTTTTTCATATCGGTATTACATTCTTGAGGAAGTCTGTAATAGATTCCACACAATGATCTACAGGATATTACACGGAGAAGCCCCCACCTACATGAATTACCTTATTGACCTCCCATCCAGGAACAGTTTGACGTCTTCCCGTACTTACCTCAATCTACACCTCCCCAACTGCAAAGGTATTAAGTACAAATCCTTCCACGCATCCAATTTTTCTTTTTTAGGCAGCCAGCTTTGGAATGCTTTACCAAGATCTATCCGTACCATTAACGGCCTTCTGCCCTTCAGAAAAGTACTGAAGACCCATCTCGTCAAGGTAGCCTACCCTAACGATCCAACCTAACCAAAACTTGCCCAGACTATTCTTATTGACAATAGTTATATTCTGACCATGTTCCCCATTATCCTTTCTGCTACCCCATATCCATTCCTTTTCATCTTTCTACGCCTACCTCCCAATGCTCATTTCCTTCTGCACCCAATTCCTCCTATGTTTAACATACTTTCCGTCAGCTCCATTAGTTTTGCGTTTAACGCAAACTGTATATTCTTCTTACGACTTTGTAATTATTTAGATTGTTACTATGTAAGCCGCATTGAGCCTGCCATGTGTGGGAAAGCACGGGGTACAAATGTAATAAATAATAATAATAATAGATTAAAAGCTCATTCTACTTAGCTACTCTTACCACTAATGAATGTAAGTGAACTAGAGTGCTGCTGTGCAGATCCTTACCAGACCCCAGGCCACCAATGCATTAACACACAGAGGGAAGCCAGCTCTCAATAGGCTGGCATAGCATGCAGGCTCCTCTACTGAATTTTCAGAGCCTGATTGGCCACTGCTGTTTCGTCGTGTTTTATATTTTCTGCAACTTCTATCAGATTGTAACCTTTTTTTTTTTCCCTAATTTAATATGAATGAATGTAATCCATTTTGATGGTCTTACCCTAAGGAGACAATCAAATAAACTGTTTACCCATGGAAAAGGACCCACTGGAAATTAACTTGCTCCCCCCCCCCGCCCGCAAATGATGGTAAAAGTACCTATGGTGGTCACAATGCAGGTATTTTCACACATGATCGAAAAAGGGATAGATTGGGAGCAGGGTTGGCATTAAAGGGGATGCAAACAGGGCAACTGCCATGGGCCCCATGCCACAGGGGGCCCCAAGCCTGCCTGACGTTGAAGGCACAGCCTGCAAGAGGGTTCTGGAAGCCCCCCTCAAATTTTGTCCCTGGGCCACAGCATGACTAACAGTGGCACTGGTCAGAGGAGAGAGAGTACAAGTGACAATTTCAGTTTGACAGCCATATGTGTAATTTCAGTGGGTGTATAGGGTTCTGTCTCAAAATAGGTGCAAATGACTATACTGAAAAGGGTGCCCCATTCCTGTGGCTGCTGCATTTTCAAAGGGAAAATCTGCACTGGGCTTCCCTCTGAAAATTAACTTAGAAACATAGAAAAATGTAGGCATATATAGAACATATGGCCCATCCAGTCTAACCCATCCATACCATCTATTCTCCACATCACTTCCTTAGAGATCCTATGTACTTGTCCTAAGCTTTCTTGAACTTGGGACAAGTACATAGGCAGATGGTATACCAAGTCACACGCAATCAAGCCCCTTCTCCAACTTACACACTTGAGGGGCCCGATCTTGCACATTGGTGTCCTCCCCCACCACCCGCAATCCGGTACCTCTTCTCTTCTTTTAAAAAGTGTTTTCTGCCACAATCTGCGTAGTGCCAGCACTCTTATTGGAAAGAATAATCCGAATCATAGTCATCTGATGCTAGGATCCACCTTGGGGGTCAGCAACCAAGAAAAAGATCTAGGTGTTGTAGTAGATAATACGCTGAAATCTTCTGCTCAGTGTACGGCGGTGGCCAAAAAAGCAAACAGGATACTAGGAATTATTAGGAAAGGGATGGTGAATAAGATCAAAAATACTATAATGCCACTGTATCGCTCCATGGTGCAACCGCACTTCGAGTACTGCGTTCAGTTCTGGTCACCGTATTTCAAAAAAAAGATATAGCGGAATTAGAAAAGGTTCAAAGAAGAGCGACCAAAATGATAAAGGGGACAGAACTCCTCTCGTATGAGGAAAGGCTAAAGAAGTTAGAGCTCTCCAGCTTCGAAAAGAGACAGATGAGGGGAAATATGATTGAGGTCTACAAAATCCTGAGTGGTGTAGAATGAGTAGAAGTAAATCGATGCTTTATTCATTCCAAAAGTACAAAGACTAGAAAGAAATTACACAGAAATACTTTTAAAACTAATAGGAGGAAATATTTTTTCACTCAACGAATAGTTAAGCTCTGGAGCTCTTTGCCAGAGGATGTGTAATCAATAGAAATAGAATAAAATAAAACATAGAAAAGAAAATAAGATACCTTTTTTATTGGACTAACTTAATACATTTTTTGATTACCTTTCAAAGGTAGCCCTTCTTCGTCAGATCAGAAATAAGCAAATTTTGATAAGTAACAGCATATATAAGTGAAACATCAAAGTATTTCAGTGACAGTCTGTAGGTATGAGGGAGGGGTGGGCTAGGTGAGAAACAGAGAGGGCTGAGAGGATGAGTGACAGGGAGATCTGCATGGTGATCAGAGAATGACAAAGCAGTTAAATGTCATGGTTTATAATGGGCTAGAAAACCCAGATCTTTGTTAAGTCCTGTCTGGTGGGTGTCAAAATATTTAATCATTTTGACTTCAAAGGTCTTATGTTCCTGTATTGTTTTAAAGCATCCTTTCAGTATTCGAAAAGCTAATCAAAAAATGTATTAAGTTAGTCCAATATTAGCAATTAATGTGCGCTTAAAATGTTAGTGCACCTACAGCACGGCTTAGTAAACAAGGCACAATGTTTGATAAATAGCTATGGGACCATACAAGTAGGAAGATGTTTTCTTTACAAAGCACAGCAGAGTCATAATAAAAAGTACACAACTTTCAATTTAAAAAAGTGTTAAAATATATAAAGCAGTTTTTTAAAGATAAATGTTTATTAGGTTTCTATTCAAGTAAAAAACACATTTACAAAACAAAATATGCCAGCACAAAAGAGTGAAAATAAAGCAGTATGACCAAAATAAGAACCAATAAGAGTCTAGTTAAATTTTTTAAAAATTAGATAAGTTTTGCTGCCATAAATTGGGTTACTTTCTTGATTATTGAGCAGTATTATAGATAAATCCAGTATTATAAAAGCTGTGGTTTCATTTTCCCTTCTCTGCTGTCCCTTTAAATATGCCAATGGCCAGTGAAGCTTAAGCCTTTGAGGTTAACATCTGGAAAGCTGCCGTAAAAGCTTGAACAAAACTAGGAGTTTCACAGTTACTAGAAATGAACAAAACAGTCTGTACTATATGGCATGCCAAGTACCATTATTCCCACTCAGATTCATGAAGGGAGAAGCGTTAAGAGACATCCCTGCTTGGGAGGAAGTGACGTCACCGTCAGAGATGGCTGCTTGAAGTTTGAGCTCCGTCGGGGCAGCAGTGAAAACAGTGATTTTCCCCCAGCGAAACCGCGATCGCGAATTTAGGCGGTCTGAGTCCGGGGATCGATGGCGACCCGAAAGCGCCTGGAGAAATTTAAATACAGCGCTGATCAGCGGGACGGAGCGGCAACATCGAGCCGCACCCCGCGCAAGGCGCGAGACAAAATGGCGGACGCGGACTCGGGCTCGGATACGGAGGGGCTGATGGAACAGCAGGAGAGCGATACTGAACTCACGAAGCAGGAGGTAACACGCTGGTTTAAAGCGCTCAAAGCTGAAATGGCGGCAGTGAGGAAAACAATCAAGGATGCAGTGGTGGACATTCAGAAAGAGGTGAGGGAAATTGGCACCAGGGTGGAACAAGCTGAGGAAGCACTGGAGCACGTGGAGGGAGACATCTTGGAATTGAAAACAGAGATTGGCTCCCTGCGTGCAGAGAAAGATAAAATGCAGTTGGATCTTGAGGACTTAGAAAATAGATCCAGAAGAAATAATTTAAGATTCAAAGGGGTCCTAGAAACGGATCAAAATATGGACTGCACTAAGGTGGTGAAAGCAATTTGTGCCTTTATCCTGGCATCTGAAGGAGATGAACACATGCTTGGAGATGGGACTGAGATACAATTTGATAGGGTACACAGAAGCCTGGGACCCCGAAGAGATAAACAGCCCAGGGATATAGTGGCATGCTTTAAGGATTATAAGACTAAAGATCTGGTCTGGCGTAAGGCACGATTGATGGGTGAAATTCCCTGGGACAATCAAACAGTGCTAGTATTTCAAGACCTAGCCCTGGGCACGCTGCAACGAAGACGAGAGTTTCGAGATCTGACCAAGTTTCTACAGCAGGCCAATTACAGGTACAGATGGGTCTTCCCGTTTGGATTGCAGCTTACAGTGGAGGGCCACACGAGGAGGGTGACCTCGCTGGTTGAAGCATGGAAAGTGCTGAAGGAGCTTGGCTGTAACAATTTGCCATCTGATGGAGATACAGGGAAACCAGGGAAGGCAGCAACCGAGAAGAGAGGATCGTCGTGGCAAAAGGCGGGCTCTCGCAAAGGACCGGGCTCACATAGGCCGGAAATGGACAGAGTACCCTGATGGAAAGTATGAGACACTACTGGTTTCAGTTCACCACAGTTATAGGTGGTTGAGTAGCCCGGGAGGGTTACCGGACAGGGTTTGCAATAGTTATCTTCTGTTATGAGTTCAGAGAATGGATGTTTTCTACACTGTTATAATGTAATGAGATTGGAGAAGGTGGAGCGGAGGGAGAGGGAATACGAGTTTGGGGGGAGGGGGGAAAAACAGAGGGGGCGAGGGGGGAGTCAGCTCTGGCGAGGGGTTATTTCCTTACAGTATTAGGCTGGCGGCAAATGGTACCGCTCAGCAACAGGGGGGCGGGAGGAGGGTACAGGGAGGGAAAGGGTTGAGGGTGGGAACTTGGAATGTGAATGGGTTAAATTCGCAGAGGAAGAGAAATATGGTATATCGGGAGTTACAGAGGAGTAGATGGGATATAGTCTTGCTGCAGGAGACACACATTAGACGCCGAGAGGCACATTTATTACAGCAGAGGGCCTACAGTGAATGTATTGCACACTTTGACAAAAGAGGGGGAAAGGTGGGCGGTTTGGCCATTTATATTCGGAAAGGGACTCCATTTGTAACTGATGACATTTATAGAGATGAATTGGGGCGCTGTTTAGCGGTCAGAGGGCTCTTATATGGGAAATCTGTGACAATTGTGAATGTCTATGCACCTAATTCTGGTCAGGGAGAGTTTTTTGAGCATATAAGGGAGGAACTTTTGCAATTTCAAAGAGGTGGGATGATTATGGGAGGAGATTTTAATTTGTGGAATACATCTATGGATCATTCTAAGGGACACATAACAGTACACAAGCCTTATACTCGGAGTTTGAGGGCACTGGCCTCGAGATTGGATCTCCTGGAGGTCTGGAGACTTAAACATCCGACCCAGAAGGCATATACATTCTTTTCTCACTCGCAGAACTCATATACACGTATTGATATGATTTGGTGTAGCTGGGTTTTATGGGAACACGTTGTGGATGCAGATGTGGGGTCTATTTCAGTCTCTGATCATGCCCCGGTAGAACTTGACTTGAAGGGGTTGGGAGAAGAGGATAAACAGAGATTTTGGAGGCTTAATGAGGGCATCTTGGGCGATAAACAGATATGTGAGGATATACGCAAGGTAATTCAAGATTACTGTAGTATGAATGACATAGGGGAGGTATCGGAGGGCACACTCTGGGATGCTTTAAAGGCGGTGGTACGGGGTCACCTAATTAAATGGGGTGCCAGGAAAAAACGGGAACGGGAGGCAAAAGAACTGGAAGCCAGGGAGAGGTTGGCCTACTGGGAGCGTAAACATCAGGAAGGGGGGTTGGGAGAGGAGTTGCGCGAGGTACGTAAATGGAGGGTGGCCTTGGATCAAATACAGGTTGAGCGGGTGGAGTTCCTGAGGAAACGTCTCCAGCATAAGTTTTTTGAATTTGGTAATAAGTCAGGGAGGATGCTGGCTAACTGTTTGAGACACCGTCAACGGGACTCGCTGATTACCAAAATTAAAGGGCAGGGGGACCAGATCCTTTACAAGGACAGAGAGATTAGAGAGCAATTTTTGAAATTTTATAGTACACTATATACTAGCACTATAGGAGTGGAGGAAGGTGAAATTAGAAAGGAACTGTGCTCTCTTAAGTTGCCCAAGTTATCTCGTGAGGATTGTGAACAGCTAGAGGCCCCCTTTCATTTGGAGGAAATTAGGCAGGTAATAAAAGGACTTAAAGGAGGGAAGGCCCCAGGGGTGGATGGCTACTCTGCAAAGTTTTATAAAATCTTTGCTGGGGAGGTAGGGCCGTTGTTGGTAAGGGTGGGAAATGCTTGTTTCCAGGGCAGTTCCCTCCCTTCTAGTATGCATGAAGCTGGTATATCACTCATACTGAAACCAGGCAAAGACCCCTCTGCGTGTGGATCTTATAGACCAATTTCCTTAATTAATTTGGATGTTAAGATTCTCTCTAAGGTCCTTGCGAACAGATTAGGGGGGATATTGCCCAAATTAATCCACCCAGATCAATCAGGGTTTGTAGCGGGGAGACAAGTAGCCGATAATATACGCCGTACACTGCATATGATTTGGGAGGCTCAACAGGAGGGTCGACATATGGCCTTGCTAAGCACAGATGCTGAAAAAGCTTTTGACAGGGTGGAGTGGCCCTATTTATGGGAGGTTTTGAGGCATCTTGGTGTGGGAGAGGGGTTGATAGGATGGTTGCAAAGGTTATATGAAGGACCCTCGGCAAGGATCAAGGTAAATGGGGAGTATTCTAATGCATTTAAGATAGGGAGAGGTACGAGGCAAGGATGCCCACTATCTCCCTTGTTGTTTGCGATATCGATTGAACCGCTGGCGCAGAGGATAAGGGAGATGGGCGACATAAAAGGGATGGTGGTAGCGGGCAGGGAACACAAGCTGGCATTATTTGCTGACGATATTCTGTTTTTTGTCACGAGTCCCCTGACGACTTTACCAAACTTGGTGAAAGAGCTTAATCAATTTGGTAGAATTTCAGGGTTTAAGATAAACTATGACAAGTCTGAAGTTCTGGGGGTGACTATCCCACAGGGTCGACTGGAAGAAATGCTACAGGGGTTCTCATTTCGACTAAAGAAGGGCAATATCAAATATTTAGGGGTTCAGATACCCTCTGAGTTGAATCAGCTATATTCACTAAATTATGGCCCGTTGTTTCAACAAGTACATAGGGACATGGCGGGCTGGCAGGGTAAGTGGCTATCCTGGTGGGGGAGAATAGCAACAGTACGAATGAACATCTTACCCAGGATTTTGTTCCTGTTTCAGACTTTGCCTGTGCAGGTACCTAAAAAGGAAATAAATAAGCTTCAGGGGGAGATTATGAAATTTATATGGGGGGGTAAAGCTCCGAGAATACATAGGAAATTGATGTGGAAGTCGGTGGACCTGGGAGGGAGGGGGGTGCCCAATTTGGAATGGTACTTTTGGGCTGCACAGGTAAAGTTTGTGGTGGCATGGAGTCAGGAGTCTCCATCGGTGGTGGCTAGTTTAGACCAAGAGATGGTGCAGGGTTATAAGTTGAAGTCGGTTATATGGGCTTCACTAGAACCGAGGGTATATGGCCAAATGACAACGAATCCATTTGTGAACCATCTGTTGACCTTGTGGGCCTCTTTCAGAACCAGGTTCTGGATAAAGAGGAAAACTTCCACAATGGCAGGTATAGGTTGGGAACCGGCTTTTCAAGTGGGAATGGGCCACCAGGTTGCAGGGTGGTGGGAAGAGGAGGGGTTGATTTGTTTTAGGGATCTTCTGGATGATGGGGAGTTAAGACCCTTAGAGGAGATCCGGGAACAGTGTGGGGGAGGTGCGGGAGATACTTATTTTTATATACAAGTCAAGCATTATATGAGCCAACAAGGGTGGTTGAAAAGGGACCCGGAAGAATACGAGGAACTTGAAAATTTGTGGGGATCATTGGGGAAAATGAGAAGAGTTATATCTATGTTGTACAAATTGATCAGAGGTAGATCTTTTGAGAAATGTGCTTATATGATAAAATGGGAACAGGATCTGCAAAGGGAATTTACAGTAAATGAGTGGAAGGCTATAGTAATAGAAGTCAAAAAAGCCTCGAATTGTGTGTTGTTAAAAGAAAATGCTTTTAAGATATTGTCGCGGTGGTATTACACCCCGCATCGACTACATGCTATGTTCTCCTCGGCATCCTCACTGTGTTGGAGGTGTGGAGATGAGGAGGGGACTTTTTTGCATATTTGGTGGTCGTGCCGGACTTTACAAACATTCTGGAAGACAGTAACGACAAAAATTTCAGAAAGTACGAATAAGCCGTTTCAATGTACGCCGCATTGGTGTCTTTTGGGTCTCGGTAACAGAAGAGGAACTAAATGGCAGAGGCGCCTAAAGAGGATTTGTTTAACAGCGGCTAAGAGTGTCATTGCAATGCACTGGAAGAAACAGGTGGCTCCCTCAGAGCTGGACTGGACTCTGAAACTTTCCCTGGTCGGGGAATTGGAGCAACTAACGGACAAAAGAATGGGAAGGTACAGCCCATCTTCTGAACTGTGGTCTCGATTTAAGCGATTAACCCAATAAGGACAGTTGACATAGAGCTGGGAGGGGGAGGAGGGGGGGAGGGGGGGAAATGTGGGAGAAAAATGAAGAAGTTTACATTGTTGTATTGTAATGATGCTCAATAAAATATTCAAACATTAAAAAAAAAAGAGACATCCCTGCTTATAATCGAATGAGAAAAACGCCCAAGTTCCGACCTAAATCGGGAGATGGACGTTTATCTCACAAAAACGAATAAAGCGGTATAATTGAAAGCCGAGTTTTGGACGTTTTCAACTGCAATCCGTCGCGGATGCGGACAAAGTTGATGGGGGCGTGTCAGAGGTGTGCCGAAGGCGGAACTGGGGCGTGGTTATCTGCCGAACAGAGATGGGCGCATTTCACCGATAATGGGAAAAAAGTATGCGTTTTTAGCTAGAATTTAGGACACTTTTCCTGGACCCTGTTTTTTCACGAATAAGGCCCCCAAAAGTGCCCTAAATGACCAGATGACCACTGGAGGGAATCGGGGATGACCTCCCCTGACTCCCCCAGTGGTCACTAACCCCCTCCCACCACAAAAAATGAAGTTTCTCAACTTTTTATTTTCACCCTCAAATGTCATACCCAGCTCCCTGACAGCAGTATGCAGGTCACTGGAGGAGTTGTTAGGGGGTGCAGTGGACTTCAGGCAGGTGGACCCAGGCCCATCCCTCCTACCTGTTACAATTGTGCTGCTTAATGCTTATTAGTCGTCCAACCCCCCCAAACCCACTGTACCCACATGTAGGTGCCCCCCTTCACCTCTTAGGGCTATAGTAATGGTGTAGACTTGTGGGCAGTGGGTTTTGAGGGGGATTTGGGGGGCTCAACACACAAGGGAAGGGTGCTATGCACCTGGGAGCTCTTTTACCTTTTTTTTTGTTTTTGTAAAAGTGCCCCCTAGGGTGCCCGGTTGGTGTCCTGGCATGTGAGGGGGACCAGTGCACTACGAATCCTGGCCCCTCCCACGAACAAATGCCTTGGATTTATTCGTTTTTGAGCTGGGCGCTTTCATTTTCCATTATCGCTGAAAAACAAAAACGCCCAGCTCACACATTGTTGAATAAAACATGGGCGTCTATTTTTTCCCAAAATACGGTTCGGTCCGCCCCTTCACGGACCCGTTCTTGAAGATAAACGCCCATGGAGATAGGCGTTTTCGTTCAATTATGCCCCTCATCGTGACCTTGTACCTGCTGGCACCCACTGTTTGATTAGCAGACAGCCAGCAGAGCCCAGTGATTGTAATGTGGCTGCTGTTAAGAATACTACATATGCACATGCACCAGGCAAGTCTGGAAAGTGAGAATAAAAAGAGCCTGTGCACTGCTGTACAATTTGCAAATGTAATTAAGGTTGGAGCACCCCGGGGCGGAAGGGTGGGACTTTTACTGTTACTACTACTACTACTTATCATTTCTATAGCACTACCGGACGTACGCAGCGCTTCACACTTGAACATGGAGAGACAGTCCCTGCTCGATAGAGCTTACAATCTGATTATGACAGACAGACAGGATAAGTAAGGGATAAGGGTTAGGACAGACAGGACATATCAGGGATAGGGGACAGTTGAAGGGTTAGGTTTAGGAGTTAAAAGCAGCATCGAGGAGGTGGGTTTTTAGCTTAGATTTGAAGATGGCCAGAGATGAGGCTTGGCGTACCGGCTCAGGAAGTTTAATCCAGGCATACGGTGCAGCAAGATAGAAGGAACGGAGTCTGGAGTTAGCGGTGGAGGAGAAGAGTGCAGATAAGAGAAATTTGCCCAGTGAGCGAGTTCCCGGGGAGGAGTGTAGGGAGAGATGAGAGTGGAGAGGTACTGAGGAACTGCAGAGTGAATGCATTTGTAAGTCAGTAAGAGGAGTTTGAACTGAATGCGGAAACGGATAGGGAGCCAATGAAGTGACTTGAGGAGAGGGCTAATATGAGCATAACGACACTGGCGGAATATTAGTCGTGCAGCAGAATTTTGAACAGATTGAAGAGGAGAGAGATGGCTCAGTGGGAGACCTGTGAGAAGCAAGTTGCAGTAGTCTAAGCGGGAGGTGATAAGAGTGTGGATGAGGGTTCTGGTTTTTGAGAAGAGGGAGGTTTAGTGGGGAGGGAGTGGGTGAATGGAATGTCACTGTTATTGTTAATTGGCTGCGTGCTTCTGATGTTGTCTGTATAGCAGTTAGTACTGTGCAAGATTGGGTTTTGTTAAAACTAATAAAGATTCAAACACGAAAATATCAGTTTAAGATAAACACAAAATGTACTTGCTAGAAAGATATTAGGGCCTTGTTTTAAAGTGCATAAATGTTAATTTAGGTGTTTTATTTTGCTGCTAATTAGGGGATCCTTAAAGGGTATGAAAAAATAAAATCGGTGTTTATTGGTGTTTTTGCAGCACATGTACTATTGATGGGTACCTTTTCCAGCTAAATCAAATACATACAAGCTGCACAGCTGTGGAGCATTCAACAAGGTACAAAAACAATCGGGGAATAGGGAAAGTGGTGTTTACCCAATAAAAAAAAACTTGTGAACGAGTTGTTTGTGCTCCCAGGTCTGAAGGAACCTGCATGTTTCTGTAAATATAGGCAGCCTCAATGGCCACCTTCAGTGTACAATGGAAGCTTTTGATGCCACTTGGTCCTTTCGTGGGTCAAGGAAAAGGACAAACAAATGATCAGAGACAAAAGGGATTTGTCTCCTGCAAATACCTAATCAGGACTCTGCAGACACCCAACTTATGGAGTCTTCTGGCTTGTGTAGCCGCCCAGAAGAAATGGAAGACAAACCTCCTGATTCACATGGAAGGGAGAGATGGCCTTCGGGAGAAAAGAGGGGACTGAGTGAATGGACACCGAGTCCTCTGAGAAGGTGAGATATGGATCCTGATAGGAGAGAGCCTGAAGCTTCAACCCACTCCTGGCTGAAGCAAGTGATGCTGGCCTCAAGAGCTCAAAGGAGGTTCCTATAAGCACAATGAGTATCAGATTCAAGTCCTAAGTTGGACTTCTGCATGGCCCCTTTAGGATCTCCAATATAGAGGCAAAAGTGTTAAGTTCATTGCAGAGATATCAAGCAAAACACGTTTCTTTTTTTTTTTTTTCCACAAATCAGCAAGAATAGACTTACATCCTTCTGCCATTGCAGGACAATAAGTACCAGTGGATGTCACTGGAAGGAACCAATTTCTCTACCTACATCTGCTGGTAGGAAGGGAATACCACCTCCTTGTGCAGACTCGTATAGTTGGATGCTAAGGAAGTATGTATTTGTGATTAGGGTACAATCACTTATACCAGCCACAGAGCTAGTACAAATGATCGCACCTAAGTGCTGGAGAGAGGCACATATCTTATGGTATTCCATAAGATATGTGCATAAGCGTGTGCTCCAACCATACTCCACCTGGACTCTGCCAACATGTATGCAACCTGTGAAATGAACACTACAGACTATACTCACACACGTACAGAATAGCATATAGATGGAAAAGCATATATGCACGTGTGTGCACATATATGGTATGTATAATCTAAACATTTACATGCATAGTACATGCATAAATGTTACAGCCTGTTTTATAGAATTGCTCCCTTACTGGCTGGCTGGTTTCCAGAGGGACCTGTGACTGTTTCTCCAATGGCTGAGCTAGCTGGCAGAAGGAAAGAGAGGCCTATAATTTAAACCATAAAGGTTTTGCACCTAACATGCGTAATATACAAAAGTTATCCCTTGGAAGTTGCCACACCTCCATGAAAACTGTTCCCAGCACTCTGGAAAACGCAGCCATGCTGTTCATGTAGGGCAACAGTTGCTACTGTATGTTAACAGCGTAGCTGCTAATGTTGAATACAGTTATCTATACCTCTGGAAGAGATGTTAATTGGTAATGTAGCAAGTAATATAAAAGTTAACACACAGTAATAACATCTTCATTAAATGCAAACTGCAATCACTGTCTATGCCACACTGCCTGATTGAAATTTCCATATTAGTTCAGTGCAGCAGTTTAATGTGCTGTTAATGGCGTGTTACTGTTAGACACGTTAAACACTGAACTACTACTTATCATTTCTAAAGCGCTACTAGACGTACGCAGAGCTGTACACTTGAACATAAAGAGATAGTCCCTGCTCAACAGAGCTTACAATCTAATTACATCTAATACTATTTAGTAAATAGGCCCCTTAATATGTTCTAAATTTTTTTCCTTTGGTAAATGTGAATCAAAATCAATATAAAAACCTACACACATTTTGTACATATGACCAAGATAGGAACATGAAAATCTTATTTTTATACTTACAGATCTCCCTTCTGCCCAAATTACTGCTCCAACTCCTATTTTGTGATCCTCTGGAACAAAGAAAAAATGATCAATACAAATGAATATTATATTTTAAGTAAGTAAATGTGAGCCTCAACAGCAAGCTTCTATTCAAAAACGTCTCTTGCCCTGCCTTATTAACTTGCCAGTACTTGTGCTCATCCATATTTTCTTCATTAGAGTCTGCTTTCCATTTTCTGAAAGATTTCCTTCTCACTTTTACTGTCTCTTCCACCTCACCATTAAGCCATGCTGGTTGTTGTTTGGCATTCTTCAATCTTTATTTAACAAATGGAATATATTTTTATCTGGGCTTCCAAAATTATTTTTAAAATAATATTCACACCACATGTAAGCTTTTGATCCTGGCAACTGCTCCTTTTAGCTTTTCTTTCTAACTAAATTCCTCATTTTATCATGGTCTCTCCAGAGATGCCAAAGGGGGTCAGCCTCCAGGGAAGGAGATTTAGAGCCTGCCCATAGCTCCACCCCAACCCACCCATAGCTCCCCCAAGCTCCACCCAACCTGCCCATAGCTCCGCCCAGAACCACCCACAGCTCTGCCCCTGCCCAGCCTCCCTTTCCTGCGACAGGAGACACCTTGTAAAACATCATTTCCTGCTGCCGCAAGACCAGTAGCAGCAGATGATGACATTTAATGAAGGCATTTCCTGCTGTCCCCAGAAATGGAGCTGTTCAGCGGGAGATCCCGGCACTCTGGCGAGAGATGACTCACTCAACTTATGCATCCAGCTTCTCCTACATAGGCACCCAACTGTGGAACGCATTACCAAAAGCCATGAAAACAATGTACGACCACCTAAACTTCCGGAAATCACTAAAAACCAACCTGTTCAAAAAGGCATACCCTACCGACCCAATTTAAATGCCTGAATCCTGCAACACAATGAAACCAAAGCTCGTAATGGACACTACATAACTCTTCCTCTCTACGATTCCCCAATGAGTCTTTTATTGACTACTACTACTACTAATCACTTCTATAGCGCTACAAGGCATACGCAGCGCTGTATATCATACATAAAAAGACAGTCCCTGCTCAAAGAGCTCACAATCTAAGTAGGACAGACAAACAGACAGAACAACTAAGAGGTAAGGGAATTAAAGAGGAAGGGATAAAAGGGTACAGAGTAGTGGTTAGGAGTCAAAAGCAGCGTTAAAGAGGTGGGCTTTTAGCCTGGATTTGAAAATGGCCAAGGAATAACGAACGCCACAACGGTACTATGTAAGCCACATTGAGCCTGCAAATAGGTGGGAAAATGTGGGATACAAATGTAACAAATAAATAAATAAAAAATATAATGCAACAACTCACCAGTTCTATAAGTCAGTAATCTGGCTTGTACCATGCAGTGCCTTGCAATGTCCTGGGGCAAGCCTTGATGGGGCATTTCATCAGTCTGTTGTGAATTGCTGCAGTAAAACCCAAAATTTTGGTCTCTGGGTACACTGGATGCCACTGTGCCCAGAAGAAGAATCAGTTCTTTCATGTTATGCCTCAGATTGCTGAAATACGGATTTTCACAAAGATTTTCCAAACCTATAGTCCTCAATATTTCTTTATGCAAGTTTTCATTTGAAATTAAAAACAGTGCTTCACATTCCTTGATAGTTTCTTGCCTACATTTAGAAAAGAAGTCTGTGCTACACTCAGGTTGCATGTTCGCAATTTTCTGAATAAAGTCACACTTTAAGGACGTTTCCTCAACAAACTGTATCATGTAACACACCAAGGGTTGAAGCAGTACACATACATGAGCTCGACTATTTGATTTCAATCTTTCTACAGCTTTGGCATCAAGCGTTGCATCTTCATTGCTACAGTAACCAGCTGCTTTCTTCTGCAAGCTTATTTCAGGATCAGCAGGCCAGTAGGAGATTCTGTTGACACCAGCTGGAAAATAGAACACATGCATTGTCAAAAGCTAAGAGGCTGAAATTTTAAAAACCCCTAGGTGTCTAGAACTTCCTAAGTGAAAATGCCCCCCTTCTGAATTCCTAAATTTATCAGACACCTAAAGAACAAGTGGGCAGTTAGATGGATTAAGGGCAGAGAAGATAATTTAGATGTTTAATGCTACAATTCAGTGCTAGGTATATGGCCAAAACTAAGCACGGAGACAGCTAGTCTAAATGTAGATGGTATCTCCGTGAACTGAGCTACTGATCAGCCCACCTCCAAGGCCACAATCTCCTTTGTTTCACCACCCAATATAATAAAGATCCTTGGCCACCTCCTGTAACACCACCAAAAATAACCCAGGGGCCCCCCTGCTCCTCCAGAATGTCCACTTACAATTGCGAAGGATCTTCTCTCTTCACAAATGTGCATCATTGCCAACCTGAGCCTAACCATGCCACCTGCTACTAGTCAACATCATTCAGCACAGGTCAGTGGTGCTGGCAGGAGGGAATCACATCCCTCCAGCCATAGAGGACAGACAATGCTCTAGAATCTCCACTTATGATTCTGGAGGAATGGAAGGGCCCAGGATCTACTCTGGGGGTTGGAAAGCCGACTGACAATCTTCACTATATTGAGATTTGGGCAAGAGGGGGCACTCATTTTCAGCCAAGGCTGAACATCCTACAAAAGGAAAATTTGCAGCAGAAAATCTAGGGGTCCCTTTTACAAAGCAGCGGTAAGCCCAAAGCGGGCTTACCACTCGCTAAAAAGGAAGTACCACCGAGCTACTGCAGCAGCCCAGCAGTAGTTCCCACCGTCAGTGCGCCGTCATATCCACAGCTACAAAAATATTTTTATTTTTGTAACGTTGGTGTATACCTGGCAATAATCGGGCTGTGCCGCGCACTGCCCATTACCGCTGGGTTAGCGCAGGAGCCCTTACTCCCACCTCAATAGGTGGTGGTAAGGGCTCCCTCCCGAAATGGCTGTGAGGCAAGTGCTTCACTTGCCGCACAGCCATTTCCTGAAAAAAGGAAATACCCACCTTTTACCCGCTGTGGTAAAAGGGGGCCTCAGCGTACGTCAAATGCATGCGCCATCACCACAACAGGCCCCCTTTTGCTGCAGCCTGGTAAAAGGAGCACCTGGGTGCCTTAAACACAGCTGAAAAATTTCCTTCATCTAGACAGCCAGTTTAGGGTTCTGATGTGGAGGTGCTGCGATTAGTTAAGATAAAATGAACAAACAGCCCCTATTAAGCAAGCAATGCATAATTTGTTTTCCTCTACATATTTCTACAAATGGAAAGTGGGACTTTAGACTTCTCCAACAAAAATATACTTTTTAGTTTAGCAATATTCTATTCTATTTGGGTTTTTTTTTAATTATGATTTAAATTCTTGCCATCATCTTTGTATTGGTTCTTTTTCCCTGCTTTTAGGAACTGTAAACCCTTTAGACGAACTAATGACTTGGCAATTGATGACAATGACGACTAATATATCACCTGCATGAATATATCATGGCTTCTAACTTGAAACTTCTCAACGTTAGTGATCATGGATATTGAAGTTGTATACGTAAAGGTTATTTGGTGTTATCTTACTTTGGTTTATATTACATTTAAAAAAAGAAAAAAAAAGAACTTGAAACTTCAACAGTTTTGGGCAAGCACGTGGAGATTGGTTATAATCCATTCGACTGCTATATTTAGAGCGTGGTTGAAGAAGTCATACTGAGAAGAACATAAGCCTGTATTTTTTAGTTAACACACTATTAATTGTGGAATCTATTGCTGGAGGACGTGGTCAAAGCCAGTAGAATAGCTGTGTTTAAAAAAAGTTTGGATGAGTTTCTGGAGAACAGATCTGTTAAGAATTATTAGCCAGGCAGACTTAGGGAAAGTCACTCCTACTGCCAGAAGCTGTGAGTGAACAACAGTGAATTGATCTTCCTATTAGGATCTGCTGGATACTTGGACTGGTCCCTGTTAGAGATGAGATGTTGGGCTCAATGGATCATTTTCTGACCTAATAGACAGAGTTTCTTTTTTTGTATATTTAACATTTTTTGTGTATTGAGATTTGCAAAAGCTGTACAAAACACAATGATAATTATCAACAAAAACAATGCAATAAAAGGAAAAACATATCACCCTATCAAACTTCTCTTTTATACCCAACTGTATTTCAAGCAAACAAAATAAACAAAGGGGGGGGAGGAAAGAAAAATTGAAAGACAGAGAAAGATCCAAAGTAATTGAAATAGGAAGGGAAAAAATGCTAAGCAGAAAACCTCAAACATACTAAAAGCCAGAAAGAGGAGATTTCTGTCACTAGTAAAACTCAAATTACATAACATACACCAAATGCGCTTCCACTTTCCAACAGTTTTGCATCTTTCAGCGGTTAATCTTCATAATCGGTACCCGTAAGCCTCCATGTAAGTACAGATGGAACCCCCTGGTCCTTCCAGGCAGCAGCCAATGTCAGTTTAGCTGCATAGAGCAAGTGGCGAACCAAACTAATCTGAGCATTACACAGGACTGGAATAGTTCTGTTAAACAAAAAAATATATACCAGCACCCCACCATATCTTCAGCCCAGTAATCCAAAGGATCTGAAAATGAATACTTTTCCAGAAAGCCTTAGCTTTCGGGCACATCCACCAGATGAGCCCATGGTATCAGAGACCCCATACTCCTGCCAACATGAGGGATTCGCATGAGGATACCAGTGACTTATTCGATCTGCAGTCAGATACCATCTATAAAGTATCTTAACATTAATGTTCCTTAACATTGGAGGCAATAGCAATGATAGCCAAGGATTGTTCCATAGAATATCAGTCAGATGGCTCATATGTTACCCCTAGCTTCTGCTCTCACTTATGCTTATAAGCCAGATCAGGTGGTCTAAGATCCCTAAAATAATTACAGCGGGAAGATTGCTTGCCTGTCGCTGGTACAATCACCTTGTAACGGGGTTTGTTGTTGTGGCTCAATCGCTGAGGTGTCTTCAGTTGTGAAAGAATGAGACTTTTGTCTATAAGGTAGCCATCAATTGAACTGTGGATTATCAGGACATTTGTGTTGCAGCGGACATGTTGGACAGTTGGGGTAGATGAAACTGTGTTATTGGGTTATTGTGGTGAAGCACAGTTTTTGAGCAACATGCGAGATTGTATGCAGATGTATGGGAATTTTGAGATGTAATAAATGTTACAGTGGATATTATGATAATGTTATTTGTGATCAATAATTAATTAGTGCAGTATATGAGTAGATGATACAGCATGACTAATTATATAATCAATTGTAACCCTTGTATGTGTAATAAAATAATCATAGGGTATACCCACTAAATATTTGGCAGTCAGAGTTTTGTTGGTTTGATGAACCAATGAAGAAAGCAAAACAGCAGCCATTGTCAGATCACACTTTTAAAACCTTTTAAGAAGATATGGTGAGTAATAAACAATTTTTCAAAGGGTATTAATTATAGGTTTTGGATTGTTTTTTTTTTTCTTTAAATAAAATGCCTCTAAATTAGCATGATTCTTTATAGCAGGCTCATCCAGGTTCAGTCCTTCAGGGCTGCAAACATCCCTAATGAATATGAATGAGCAAGATTTGCATTGCCACTGCATCCGTTATATGCAGATCTCTCTCACAGATACTTATTACAATATACTCAACAACTATTGCATTTATATTTATCTTTATTACATCAATTAATCTCATAAACCTAACAATTATTGTCTAAAATCCCCATATATCTACCATTCATTCATTCATCCATTCACTCTAATTCACATTTATAAAACTAATATCAAAATATCAAACTCTATAACATTAGAACACCCGGAATAATAGAATCACTTATAATCTTGTAACAAAATGTTTTGCTTTCAATAGCAATACTGGTGTGAAACTTGTAAATTACACTGACATTCAAAGCACTTATTCTTCATTACGATCTTCTCTTGATCTATTGATAACCTGCTGTGAACTCTGTTACCATGTGAAAATTAGTCCATTGATTAAATCAATTGTCCACCACAGCAGGTTAAAACAAAAAGTTACATTCCATCGTAAACCACAACTGATTTACTATGTGCTGTAGTATTGAATGACAGTAGTTCCATTCACCGTGACTCCACTCTTCACGGGACTAATGTGAATCTTTTCCTTGACTTTCAAACTGCTTCACTGCAGCTGTCCTCTCATTTGTTTACTGAAACACTTGTACACGGACCCTACACGATCGTGTTTCGCAAATTATGCGTCTTCAGGGGTCAGTAATCTATGTAAACAACAATAATAGCATACATTTGTGTTTCACAAACAATATTACAATCCTTTTAAAAACCAGTATTATAACCTCTTACCGGCTCTACAGGTGGCCAAGCATTCAACAATCCTGGATGTGCCGGTGGTAACGCCTCAAAAGACGCCCACACATGCGCATACCAAGGCTTCACGGAGACTGAGTTTAAATACCCTCTCACAAATTTAACAATCCTGGATGTGTCGGTAGCAACGCCTCAAAAGACGCTCACACATGCGCATACCAAGGCTTCAAAGGGACTGACTTTAAATACCCTCTCACAAGTTTAACCACTCTACTTCTTTATTTAACCCGTAGGGGCTTACAGTGTTCCAAAGGTGAATTAGCCTTTGTTCTTTTCGCAATAGCATGCGAGGCACATTACCTCCTCTTTCAAAACTAATTTGACTCAAAACTACAAAGCGAAGATCCTGAACTTCATGTTTGACATCCACCCAATGTGAAACCAATGGAGCTTCCATTCGTTTAGTACGGAGATTACTGAGGTGCTGTGCTATCCTAACTTTGATCTTTTTAGTAGTCAATCCAATGTACCATAGTTCACAGGGACATTTTATGCCATACACACAATTTGTAGTATTGCAGTCAGTGTGAGCCTGCAAACGATATATTTTCTCTGAATGAGGAACATTCACTTCATTAACTTGCATGGCATACCTGCAATATACACACCGATTGCAACTCCCATGGCCAAATTCCTCATGTGTTGCATTACATGCAGTATTATGCCTTGCCAATTGTTCACCTAAATTTCTACCTCGAGAAAATGCAAACCGAGGAAATTGCTGAAAAACTTTGTGTATACCTAATATAGACCAATGACGTTTCATAATTTGTATAATTTGACTAGATGACTTAGTGTAAGGTAGCACACAAGTCAGCGGATCATTTTTTACAGATCTATATTTCTGGTTATCATGTGATGGATGCCATTCATTGTAGTTGTTGAACGCTCTCTTAGCCGCTTTTTTTAAAATTCTATCAGGATATCCTCTGTGTTGAAAACGTGAAATCATTTGAAAAGCTTTTCAAATGATTTCACGTTTTCAACACAGAGGATATCCTGATAGAATTTTAAAAAAAGCGGCTAAGAGAGCGTTCAACAACTACAATGAATGGCATCCATCACATGATAACCAGAAATATAGATCTGTAAAAAATGATCCGCTGACTTGTGTGCTACCTTACACTAAGTCATCTAGTCAAATTATACAAATTATGAAACGTCATTGGTCTATATTAGGTATACACAAAGTTTTTCAGCAATTTCCTCGGTTTGCATTTTCTCGAGGTAGAAATTTAGGTGAACAATTGGCAAGGCATAATACTGCATGTAATGCAACACATGAGGAATTTGGCCATGGGAGTTGCAATCGGTGTGTATATTGCAGGTATGCCATGCAAGTTAATGAAGTGAATGTTCCTCATTCAGAGAAAATATATCGTTTGCAGGCTCACACTGACTGCAATACTACAAATTGTGTGTATGGCATAAAATGTCCCTGTGAACTATGGTACATTGGATTGACTACTAAAAAGATCAAAGTTAGGATAGCACAGCACCTCAGTAATCTCCGTACTAAACGAATGGAAGCTCCATTGGTTTCACATTGGGTGGATGTCAAACATGAAGTTCAGGATCTTCGCTTTGTAGTTTTGAGTCAAATTAGTTTTGAAAGAGGAGGTAATGTGCCTCGCATGCTATTGCGAAAAGAACAAAGGCTAATTTACCTTTGGAACACTGTAAGCCCCTACGGGTTAAATAAAGAAGTAGAGTGGTTAAACTTGTGAGAGGGTATTTAAAGTCAGTCCCTTTGAAGCCTTGGTATGCGCATGTGTGAGCGTCTTTTGAGGCGTTGCTACCGACACATCCAGGATTGTTAAATTTGTGAGAGGGTATTTAAACTCAGTCTCCGTGAAGCCTTGGTATGCGCATGTGTGGGCGTCTTTTGAGGCGTTACCACCGGCACATCCAGGATTGTTGAATGCTTGGCCACCTGTAGAGCCGGTAAGAGTTTATAATACTGGTTTTTAAAAGGATTGTAATATTGTTTGTGAAACACAAATGTATGCTATTATTGTTGTTTACATAGATTACTGACCCCTGAAGACGCATAATTTGCGAAACACGATCGTGTAGGGTCCGTGTACAAGTGTTTCAGTAAACAAATGAGAGGACAGCTGCAGTGAAGCAGTTTGAAAGTCAAGGAAAAGATTCACATTAGTCCCGTGAAGAGTGGAGTCACGGTGAATGGAACTACTGTCATTCAATACTACAGCACATAGTAAATCAGTTGTGGTTTACGATGGAATGTAACTTTTTGTTTTAACCTGCTGTGGTGGACAATTGATTTAATCAATGGACTAATTTTCACATGGTAACAGAGTTCACAGCAGGTTATCAATAGATCAAGAGAAGATCGTAATGAAGAATAAGTGCTTTGAATGTCAGTGTAATTTACAAGTTTCACACCAGTATTGCTATTGAAAGCAAAACATTTTGTTACAAGATTATAAGTGATTCTATTATTCCGGGTGTTCTAATGTTATAGAGTTTGATATTTTGATATTAGTTTTATAAATGTGAATTAGAGTGAATGGATGAATGAATGAATGGTAGATATATGGGGATTTTAGACAATAATTGTTAGGTTTATGAGATTAATTGATGTAATAAAGATAAATATAAATGCAATAGTTGTTGAGTATATTGTATGAATTTAGTGCAACTATTTATTGAATGATACCTTAGACAACATTGTGACAGATACTTATTAGGGATATCCTGAAAACCTGCTCTGCTTGCAGCCCTCGAGGACTGAACTTGGTTAAACCTGCTCTACAGAAATTTTTCTTGGAATCTACATTGAAGGTTTTATAATGACTCATTTTGTGATATCCCTTCATGTTTTTACTTACTATAAATTTAGAAAAGCCAAAGTTTAAGATTTAATATCATCAGAAAGGTACAGTAGGTTTTTAGGTGGGACTTGAATATGATAAGAGAGGCATGGTGCACCAGATCAAGATTATTCCAGGGCATAGAGGTGGTAATTCTGTAACATAAGTGCCAACAATTACTTGCCAATTATATGTGTAAATGTTTAGAATAATGTACTGTAACATGGTGTCAGAATTATTGAGCAGATTATGCTGAATCAGATATACCAATTTAAAAATGCAGCTTTTAAAAGATGTATTGAAACTGCATTTCAATACCTTCTTTCCCCTTTTCCCTGGGAAATTCTGGTAGCAGGGCTAGGCAATTACAAACACTTAACAGAGACAAAAGGTAGCTTTCTTCTCCTCCCATCTAAAACAAAGCATGACTAGGTGGATACCTGAAGGCTCATCAGGACATCTCCGAAAACCAAAGACCCAAGAGACAGAAAGTCTGGAGAACCCATTGACAACAAAGAACTCAGAGGAAACCCATAAACAAAACATTTGCCTGTCATCAGAGGTATACCTGCCCCCTCCCATCAGCTATCAGACAAATGGGCACCAGGACATCTGCAGAAAGGAAAGACTTATAATGTGACCATGTGAACAGACTACAATAACCATAATGCCTTGCAAGCTATCCAGTGCAAACCAGGAAGCAGGTGCTGGGACTCTGTGATCATATCCTCCTGCAGCTTGCAAGATATAAAAGCAAAAGCTGTTTCCCCAAGAAGCAGATTCTCCCTTCAGCTGCAAGCAACTCAGATCCATTCACTGCAGAAGCCCTGCTCCCTGCTCCTGACCACATGGCTCATCACAGCATGCTTGTGACAAAGACTCTCCTGTAAGTTAAACTGTAACCGTAACTTTTAAACTGGCTACCTTACTTAAGTACAGATTATCTGTAAAGATCTCTTAAAAGAACTATATCTCGTTTGTAACCTTATTTATATGATTGCATTAATCATATTGTAACTTAATAAACCTTTTTGAAGCTAAAAATATAGTCTCTTTGTGTCCTGGGTGCATAACTTTAAATCTGGAAATGCAGGACACCGCATTTCAACAGAGATATTTAATTCATTGCAATTGTAATTATTGTTGCTTTAATTAGCAACTGGTGGAGAATATATATATATATATATATATATATATATATATATATATATATATATATATATATATATATATAAAATTATAAACATTAGCAAGTGCTCTAGAGCTCTTTCCCCCAAGATAAATCATTTCTTGTAACAGTACAAGGTTAATACAATTTTGAAATACTTAAGCTTTCTGAAGTGGGACCCAATATCAAACACTTCAGAAAGCTTAAATATTTCACAATTTTATTTTAACATTGTACACTGCATGAGAAAATGCAATGATTGCTTACCTGGTGACTGAGTTTAAGATCTGATGGTCTGTGAAGGTCCGTCTGAAAACGTATGAGCATATTTAAAAACTGAACAGAACATTATTGAGAAATTATAGCTGATTTGTTTTTGTTGAATATCATAATATGGGAAGAGAATTTTGAGTTTTATAACTATGTGCCAGCAGTTAACCCACCTAATTGTTACTTATACACACGAATGCCCGAAGCTCTAATCTATAAGGGCACGCCTAAGTGGCATCGTGCGCATCTGCAAGAGGGGTGTACAAGTGAAGCTAGGGTGGGGCATGGGTGCGTCTCCCACTGATGCACACACTTTATAGAATACTATAAGATGTGAGTATAAGCTTGCTGCGTTTACATGTGCTCATTTATACCAGCTACAGACCTGCTGTAAGTGGTGAATGTACATTTTGGCAGACCAATGCTGGTTTGAACTAGTATTCTATAACAGAAACTGGGCACCCAGATGCCATTAGATAATTGGTGCAAATCATGCTGCATCTGGGTGCCCAAATGTGGATGCCAATTTACAGAATCGGTATCATAGCATGTATTTGTATAGATGGGCAGAGCTCAAACTTACATAACACACAGAATACTGTAAGTCGGTGGTTCCCAAAACCTGGTTCTCGAGACACCCCAGCCAGTCAGGTTTTCAGGATATACACAATGAATATTCATGAGACAGATTTGCATGCAAATCTCTCTCACAAATATTTACTGTGGATATCCTAAAAGCCTGACTGGCTGGGACATCTCCAGGACCGGGTTTGGGAACCACTGCTGTAAGTAATGTGAGTATCTGCAGCACTTAGGAGCTCCCGCTTACAGCAGCTTGGTGGCTGGTATAAATGCAAAGTGCATACGGATTTGGTTATGCTAACATTCTATAAAGGAAAGTAGGTTCCTACAGTCCTTCATAGGATACGCTCCTACCAGGTGCCCTGTTATAGAAGTTCCTTCATAGTGCAGCTAGGTTGGAAAGCATGGAGAATTGAGTTTGTAACAGAGGAGAAGATAAGCAAATCTGATGTTTTAAATAATGCAATGGAGAGCCCACTGGAGGAAAAAATAAAAAACCTCAGCAAATCATTTTGCTCTAATTTTCAAAATTAAAATTTGGCAAGAGGGAGTGGCCAAGATGGCAGAATGGCAGTTTGGAGCTCCATACCTGCTCAGCATTTCTTGGTTCTTCTTTGAAGCTTTCTTTTTATGACTATGCCTCATACAAAGCGAAAAGGGATTCTGAAGGCTCTTCCTGTGCCAGCTCGAACCTCCTTGAACAGTTTGTCTCCAAACAATCTCAGGAACTGCCAAGAGAAGAGGGTCCTAAGTGTTTGGGTGAGGAAGCGTCCATACTCGAGGCAAGATGTTTTGTTTTGGGTTTTTTTGCTACATTTGTACCCCGCGCTTTCCCACTCATGGCAGGCTCAATGCGGCTTACATGCGGTTTCTTTGTCCCCTCCAGCATCCACTGCTCCACTGTGTCCGGCAGCTGTTCGCGCCCTGTCCACAGGTGACCTGGAAGCAGTTGGTGCTTCTTCGGAACCCTGAGGCATGGGGGTCAGGGATGCTGAGGAGTTAGCTGTCGATGTGGAGATAACAGGGTCTGCAGCTAGTTCGCTTGAACCCACAGCGGTGACTCTGGAGGTAATCTGGGAGATTCTGAAGCTGGACTTGACGGTCAGTAAAGCATCTAATGAGATTTCTGGCTTGGCAGGTAAGGTGGACTTGTTATCAAAATCTGTTGAGAAGGTTAAGCAGGATGGTATGGTTTTTTTTCCCAAAAGACCCAAACTGAGATTACAGAACTGAAAACTACTGTTTCTACAATACTGAATGAAAGAACTGTGATGCAACGTAAATTTGAACAGTTGGAAATTTATAATTGCAGATTAAACCCATGAGTACTTAATTTTCCTTTAGGCAGTTAGTCTAGATCCCATGGAATACTTCAAAAAAATATGTGGTTGATTCAACCAAATATTTTTTGGGATCTGCACTGGCTGAGTAAGTACTGGATCAAGAAGAAAATGCTTTATGAGATGTATCTGCAGTTCTGGAAGTCATTCACTGATGTTCACGAAAGAGTTACTTTGCTAGTATCATTTGTTTTTGAGCAAGATCTGAACTTGGTAATGAAGCTGTACTTTTGTAACTCTAGAATGACTTTAAAAATTGTGGTTATTTCCTGATTTGACTAAGACAACTCAGGACAGAAAGAAAGAACTTCTAGTGATGCGTGTGGAGACACAGGATTTGGGAGCTACTTTTTACTAGCTTCCCCCCCACCAAATGCTTAGTACAATATTTAGGACTCAAGTATACCTTTTTCATTTCAGTCCAATTAAGAGCTTTCTTTGGACCTTAAGAAAATCTCTAAATAATTAGTTGGATATTATTGTACTCTGCCTTGAGAAAGCGTGTTAAGGCTATTCCTCAATAATTGTTATTCCTTTTACTCCCTGTATTATTGTAGGTCTCTCTCCTCACTTTTGGTGGTATAAGAAAGAATATTATTATATTCCTTACATTGTTTCCTTAATTAACAAATGCTTATTTGTTTTTTTCTGTAGCAAGTATTGTTGCTTATGATTTATTTGCAAATGATAATAAACAAATTTAAAAATAAATTGGCCAAACCTTTTGTTCCTTACTTACCATTCACAATCATTTTTAGGCAAGCTGAACAAGGCTTTCTGGAGAAATAAAGGTCACAATCTTTAAGTCTTGATCCATGTTTAATAACAGCAATCTGGCCTGCATGCAGTTCTGCACCGGAACAATGTAGTCCAATAATTTTCATGTTTTTTACTACAACCAGGCCAGTTTTTAATATCTGCATTCAAAACAAAGATACAAGACAGGAGTTCACATCATTTACAAACCTATAATTTGTTCACATCAATTAACTATGAATATTAACTGGCTAAAGTATTGAACTGTCTAAGAATGGCACAAATATACTTGGAATTTTGAAGTCTAAGAAGGATTGAATTTAACTTCTAAGCACCAGAAGGTGCAGGAGTGGCGGATGGAGAAGAATAATATGATCTCCCCTTCTGATGATGCAAAAGGTGGGCAGAAGGATTGGGGGAGATGAAGCAGTTCCCCTATGAGGATGTGTAATAAGGGTGCTGCCTCTTCCTTCCCCGTGACACTTTCCTGTGTGATGACGTTCCATCATACTTGCCCTTAAAAAGTGTGTGGGGGAGAACAGGCAAGGGAGATGATTCCACTCACCTTCGCTTCCCATATTAACCAGCTATGGAAGAAAACACCATTCAAAATAGCTACATCTAGTCAGATCATTCTTCGACCAAAAAGCCTTTACACTACTAGTTCAAATGTTACTCCATCCTCACTTGGATTACTGTAATGTTCTATTGCTTGGTACTAAAGTGTCAATAGCACAAAAATATGCAAATCACACAGAACACAGCTGCTAGACTAATATACAGATTGAATAGATATACTAATGTTTCAACTCATCTAAACAAACTGAACTGGCTTCCCGTAGCAGAAAGTCTCGGATTCAAAGCTGCTTGTTTAGTTTTTCAAATCCTACAGGGCCTCACCTCTGAACTGCTGACTAAGATCGCTTCGCTATGTCTGGTCCAGACTAACAGACTGAAAAATCAACTGATGCTAGAATCACCGTTCCAGAAGACAATTCAAAATCATTCCCCGTTCTTGGAGTCAAAATATGGAACTCTACCAATTCCCATTAGAACAGAAAACTGCTACCTCAACTTTTTTTTTTTTTGTTACATTTGTACCCCGCGCTTTCCCACTCATGGCAGGCTCAATGCGGCTTACATGGGGAAATGGAGGGTTAAGTGACTTGCCCAGAGTCACAAGGAGCTGCCTGTGCCTGAAGTGGGAATCAAACTCAGTTCCCCAGGACCAAAGTCCACCACCCTAACCACTAGGCCACTCCTCCACTTCAGAAAGATGCTAAAAACCTTTCTCTTCCCAAAGACTACTTCATAACTTCTTCCTCCTAGTATCATCCATTATCCTTTCCTTAATGTTTTTAGTCTCATGAATTAATCCAACAGTCTCTAATGTGTCTCACCTAGAATGTAAACTACACTGAACCCTGGAAAGGGGATATTAGCGGTATATAAGAATTGATTTAAATTTAATTTTACAGTCCAGACCAACAGCTCCTGCACCTTTAAAGGTCCAATGGGATAATGCATTCAGAAAATGCTATGGGGATGAATGTAAGAGGAGATACCCCTTTCACCATGGAAACCCTAGGTACTGTCTACTGTCCCTAGTGGGAATTCCAGGCCTGCATAAATATTTGAACCAAACGGAGAAGAAATCAAATGAATTCATAATGAACTAGAAAAGGCATAAAAGAGAATAAGAAATATACTGTTAAATAAAGCCACCAGTATTCAGTGGCTGAAGGAGCAATTGCATAGCCTGCTTTGCACCAGCATTTATTCCCTTCTCATATAAGATCTCACTATAAATTATCATCAATGAGTGGTCTTATGGACAAAATAAGTTAACCCTCAATTTTGCAAATTTGTAGCTTTTTGGATCTAGTGCATCAAGAAATCAATATTTACCTATGGATAAGTGGACTAAGCTAAAAGCCAATGAAACTGGCAGACTTTTGAGTGCAATTCAACAGTCTATCTCCATTGACCACAAGAACAATTAGGCCAACCATCTCAGGTGTGAAAAATGGATTAGCCCACTTGTCTGTAAGACCATCCAAATATATCAATATCTCCAAACACTCACCATTACCAAACCTTCCATTCTTCACTATGCACTAGCTTCTCTATTTCCTTCTCTTTTAAATACACAGCATGTTGCATTTCTACACATAAGGCCCCTTTGCCATACTAAACTTAATATTCAAATTTTGGACACAGAGTACCAATATAAACGCTAATAAACAATATCATGAGTGAGGGCCATCAGTCTATATATGAAAACATGTCAGACTTTCGTGTAGTCTGAATTTCTGAAAGGAAATCACATGATTTTGAATGTATGTTTAGTGAAAGATAGTTTTTGTAGTGCCCCATATCCTTCCAGTGCCTTCAATTCAATAATCAATAGAGTAATTCATGGCTCAAAAGGGGGACATTCTATAAATGGTGCCAAAAATTAGGTGCCGATAAATTCAGCAGTCGACATTATTCAGTAAAGAGCATAGAATAGTGTTGAATGTCAGATTCAGTGCTCAACTTTGGATGCAAGCACTTATGCCAGCTGAAACCTTGTGTAAATCCTGGTGCATAAGTTGGGTGCAGATCCCCACTATATTGTAACACGGATCCCCACCCATGCCTATGCCCCCTTTTGAGTCACGAGCGATCCAATTTAGGCACCTATTGTTACAGAATAGAGTGCAGCCAGATCGGCATCCAAATCATAAATAGTGCTCGTTAGCCTCGATAATTAAATCATTGGAACTCATTAACTATTTTGGGTGCCAATCTGGGATCTGTGCCTCTTTTTGGGCACCCTTTATAAAATCTGGGAGAAAGTGTGTTCCAAATTGCTGAAAACGTCCCAATTTGTATCTTCTATTAAAACAAATCCCAACACAGCTCAAGAGTTATATAACTTTGCTAGGCAGTAGGCAAAGTTACTGCTTCCTTTTAGCTCCCTGTCCCTGCTTCCCTTTTATCTCCTTTTAGCACTCACTGCTATGCGTCAGCCACAGTGATGTTACTTCCAATGCACTTGGCTAGCACTGTTCTCTTTATGTGCGTTGTTGCTATCTCTATGATTTTTACCTCATCTCCTGTATAGGTTTCTGCTGCCGCTTAGCTCTTTGTTTCAGTTCCTATAACTCCTGCTGCTACACAAGGTGTAGCTGCTACACAAGATGCCAGACAAGGTGATGTCACTTCCACTCCAGTACAAAGAACCTGCAGCTACAATGTGTTTGCACCACAAGTGCCAAAGAAGCATGACATAAGAACAGATCCTGCTCCTTGGAGCACCTTTAGAGGTGTCCTTTCCCTTCACTTACTCTTCTTCTTATTCCTTTGTGTTCGTCCTTCCTCTGCTTCAGGGATGTACTCTCTCTCTCTTGGGATTCAGCAGCTGTTGCTGTACATTGGAGATAAAGACTGCTTTTGATACCTGCCAGTAGGTCCGTTTGTAGCCCATGTTGTCTTCTCAATCTACACCATGTTCTCTTCACATCTACACCAGTCTGGTACTCTCTAAGGAATGATCTGCTAACTACGACACAAAAACCCTCTTCTATCTGCTCTTATTTCTTTGTTCCACTTACAGGTCATGTGCATCACTGAAACCTGGCTGTGGCCAGGCGAGACAGCCCCTGGGGGTTTTTTTCCCCTACTACTGTAGGCCCAGTAGATGTGGGGGGAAGGGGTGTGTGGTGATACTTTATTTCTCCCACTTGCAGGCCTCTCCCTGGGCTGCCAAGTCACTTACCCCCCTGTTTATAAAGTCACACTAGCAGCTGCCGTGCAGCAATGATGACACAGTCCATACGAACTGAATGGGCTGTGTCGATATTACCACACCGGCTACCACTAGCGCAGATTTGTAAACAGGGGGGGTTAATTACTCAGATACCTCTAGGGGTTTTTTCTGACTTCAATCACCCCACCACCACATACTGCCTCTTTAGATCAATGCTTCTTTCTGGTTGCTGAACTCTGTATGTCTGGTTCTATCTGGCCTCATTCTTTTTACTTTCAGCCAGTATGTGGTTGATCATTACATGATTAGATACACTCTTCCTCCCCAGCCTGTCATCTTTCATAAAAGGCCCTTAGCCTCTCCTGACCCCAATATGTTAGAACATGGACTCTCCTCTATACATTTACATTCACCAGGGGTTTTGCTGGATCAACAATTATCTTCCATTCTCCAACATGCTACTAAAAGTTTCCGTAAGTGTTCTCCTTGGTATCTCACAGAATTACACTTCTTTAAACATGTCGACATGCAGAATTCATATGGTGGAAAAGGCACTCTTTGCCCAGTCACTGCTCTTTTCGCAGCACCGAATACCATGTTAAACCTAGGAAGACTAAATATTCTTATTGTTTTAGAATCATTACCACCTCTTCCAACAAGCATCAAACATTTTGAGGTTCTTGATACTCTTTCCTTCTGCTTCTTCAACTTCTGAATATCAGCCTCAGATTTTCTCCCAGCTCTTTATTTTCAAGATAAGGTTTAAAGTCTCCAGGCTGCCCTTCTGTCCTCCTCTCAGTCGTATTACACATCACTCCTGTCCCTTTGTCATCCCACTCTACCTACTCTCCTTCGTCCCCTCCTCCCCATTTTCCTTCCTCCAGCTGGAATACTTTTCTCTCTCTCACTCCAGCCACTAGATCTCTCTCCATTTTAAACCCTTCTTCCTCTCCTTTAGACCTTTGGCAAGCCCCACTTTTTTGCAAATTTACCTCTCTCCTGTTATTTTTGCCTCTTTTACAAGATATAGGCCTTTGGAAATATGCAACAGCAACACCATTCCTCAAGAAATCAAAACTTAGATCTCTCCGATTCCACTAATTTTAGGCCTATTTCCAATCTCCCTTTTCTCTCCAAACTCTTGGAAATAAAATTATTCATGACCTCTTTATACCATTCTTAGATAAATCACTAGTACTTCATCCTCGACAAGGTTTTATAAAAGGGCATAGTACAGAATCATTACTTACAGCTCTTCATAATGAGATTTAGGAGTTCCCTAGACCAACTTAGATCATCCTGGTTTTGCTCTGTCTCTCTGCAGCATTCGATTTGGTTGATCATGATTTACTTCAGCACCTTCAAGATTTAGGAATTTCAGACAATTTCAGACACAGGTCTCTCCTATTTCAGTCTTATCTTACAGATAGATCCTTTCAAGTTAATCATAGTTCTTCTTATTCATCATCCTTCATTTCTCTATGTGTGTTCCTCAAGGCTCTCTCCTTGCCCCTCTTTAATGTCTCTTCTCCCACTACTAAATCAACCTCTTGGTGGTAGTCCATATTGCTATGCAGTTTCCCCCAGATTCTATAAGCCACGACCGAAGTTGCGCATGCAAATCAGCGAGTGTAGCTGATTTGCATGTGCAACTTAATCGCTTAACAGGCTAATCGGCACCAATAATTGGCCACTAACAAGCAATTATTGGCACTAATTAGAATTTACACACACAACTTTCTAAGTGTATTCTGTAAAGTGGTGCGTCTACATTCTAATGCGTGGATCACAAAACGGGGCATGGCTATAGGAGGGACATGAGCAGGTTGTGGGCGTTCCTGAAAATGACACGCACAGTTACAAATTATGCCCGATCTGCGTCTGAATTAGGCACGGGAATTAAACCAGGTTTTAGTTGGTATAAATGGCTCTATGTGTATTCTATAAACCGCGCCTAACTTTAGGTGAGGTTTATAGAATAGCACTAAGCGTGAGGGTTTTTCAGTGCCAATTTTTAGGCACCATTTATAGAATTTGGTCCATTATGTACAGATTCTATTCACTCTTCCTCAATGGATTCTTCCTCTATTAACCATTGTTTGCATGCTGTGTCTATTTGGCTTCATGTTAATCGTCTATTTCTGAATTCTACCAAGTGTGAATCCATACATTTTCCAAATTCTCATACCATCTATCCCTCATCTTCAGAGTCATCCCCTATCATTTCAAGGCACCGTACATATACCATATTTTGGTTATATGATTGTTTTACAGTCAGGGCCGTGCCGATGCGGTAAGCGGGGTAAGCACCGCAGGAGGGCGCCCACCTCTGGAGGGCACCGCCGCGGTGCTTACCCTCGCCCCGCGCCGCCGAGGCCTTTAAATCTTTTACTTGCAGTCGCAGCAGCGTCTGTAAAAGCAGAGCGCTGCCGACGTCTCACTTCCCTTCGCGCTATTGGTTCCCTCAGTGTCCCGCCTTCTTCTGATGTCAGAAGAAGGCAGGACACTGAGGGAACCAACAGCGGGAAGGGAGACGTCGGTAGCGCTCCACTTTCACAGACGCTGCTGCGACTGCAAGTAAAAGATTTAAAGGCCCCCAGGGCGCGCCGCGATCATCTTCACGGGGGGGGGAGGGGGGCGCGCGCCAACTGTTCATCTGCGGGGGGGGGGGCGCCAACTGTTCGTCTGCGGGGGGGCGGCACAGACCCTTGGCACGGGCCTGTTTACAGTGTTGTTAAATGTGTATATTTCTGATACTGTTTCATGTTAGTTCTATTACTAGGTTTCAATTCGCCATTTCCAAGTTTAACCCATTGACTGTATTTATGCTTATATTTGGTCATTTTACTATCATTATGCTGTTAACAAAATTGTAAGTCTTATATTAAACTGTACCTGAAGTACAGTGCCTTGGGTGAATCTCTTCATAAAAGGTAGTTAATAAATTCCAACAAATACGATATGATATGAGTTTTACAGATGTTTTTTTTATAAAAAGGTTTAAAATAGGCTCTAATATCAGTGGATGCCCTGTTATAGAATTACCCTCTTCATGTGCATAAATAGGCTTTTAAAAAAATCCCCCTTCTTAAATGAGGGTAAACTTATGCATATGTAAACTGTATGCACATATGTTGACCTGGATTGAAAAAAGGAGATCGTGGGGAACAGGGGGTCCTTTATTAAAGAGAACTAGCGTTTATAACGAGTGCTAATATTTAGGGCGCGCTAAACATTAGCAACATCCATATATTCCTACGGACGTTGCTAACGTTTCACGCACCCTAAATATTAGGTCGGGCTAGAAATGCTAGCGTGCCTTAGTAAAAGAGGCCCAGATTCCACAAAGGTCACCCAAATTTACACACCAAAATTGGATGTCATCCTGAGATGCTCACTGGTTAACAAGCCAATTAGAAGCAATAATTGGGTGCTATTATTCACATTAATTAACTCCAATTAGGATTTGCATGTGCATTTGGATGTTTGCTATTCTGTAAGGTGATGCACCTAACTCCCACAGTGTGCATCTGAAAAGAGGGTGTGACCATGGGAGGAACATCAGCATGTTAGGGGCAAATCTGAAAATTTGTGTGTGTAATTACAGAATACTGGGTCAGTGTGACTAACTTGAACACCAGCATTTACACCAGGTGTGTCTGGTGCCCGTAGTTAGGCACGAGATCCGCACTTATGCGCTACATGGGTGTGCTGATTTTTTACAGCACCTAATTTGGAACGTCATTTACAGAATCTGGCCCATACTGAATAAAATATGCATGTAAGCATATAAACCTTAGAAAACAAAGAGAAAATATAAATGTATGCAGATATTATACCCATATATTCATTCTGACATTTGCTGGTATCAGCACAGGGAAAAGTAAGCAGGCGCAATTTATATTTAGCACAGTTATAAAATTACTGCAACACTCACAGTGATGTTTTTTTCCTATCATGATCAAGGTGTGACCAATGGTACTCGGACAATGGGCAGAATTTCAGCTGTGGTCAAATTCATCTTCATCTGCCCCAGAATCACGGAATTAACAATTCTATGGTCATGGTTGATAATGAAACATAATATAAAATGAACTCTTTTGTCAGAAAGATATTTAACAATACAAGTTCAAAGGTAGTTTCAAATTAGAACAGCATGAAATCACATTTTAGTTCACCTGGGATTTCTTTTCTTGTGGTTGGTGTTCATTTGGTGGGAAAAGTTCCATCCAGAGACTCAGTAAGGTGAAAAGGTTGACTTTAGAAAGTCTTGGGGTCTGACCTGTATCAGCAAAATATTAAAAAAAAAAAAAAGAGTTTATATCTAGGAAAAAAAAGGTGGGAAAATACATATAAACTAAAACAAAATATCAGTCTTTATCTAGTTCAGAACTAAAGGCAACATTGCTTACTGAGGCCCGTTTCCAACAGAAAGGAAACGGGCGCTAGTAAGGTTCTAGGGCCCCCTCCTCCTCCTCCCCCTCCCTCACCCTCTCCTCCTCCTCTCAGAACCCCCCTCCCCCCTCCTCTGCTCTCAGGACCCCCCACTCCTCTCAGGTTTCAGGACCCCCTCCCCCCTCCTCCGAGGACCCCCTCTCTCATGACCCTCCCTCCTCTCTGGTCTCAGGACCCCCCTCCCCCCAGTCTCAGGCCCCCCTCCTCTCTGGTCTCAGGCTTCCCTCCTCTCTGGTTTCAGGGCTCCCCTCCTCTCTCGTCTCAGAACCCCCTCCCCCCCTCCTCTGTCATCTCAGGACCCCCACCCCACAGCACCCTCCCTCTCTTTCTAAGGCCTCCGACTGCAAGCAGGACGTGTGCTGCTGCCCCTCGCCTTCGTTAGTGCCGGATGTTGTTAAAAACTTTTTACCTCCTCCAGCGCCGGCAAGAGTGAAGGGGAGTGAGCACGCACGGATGCCGCTTCACAATGGGCGTGGTACTCATACGGGAGTGGGGCCGTCGGACTGCAGTGGGCCCGGAACTCGGACGGACAGGAGTGAAAGGAGGGAGGGAGGTAGGGGGTCATGGAACTTGGGGGGGGGGGCATTTGTTTACTCACCTCTGGTGCCTGCTGCTGGGTTCCCTTCCCTCTCACTTCCCTTTGGTCCGCCCTGTGACGCCATCCCCAGGGCGGACCAATCGGAACTGTGTTATGAACGCAGACAGCCAGACGGAGGTGCAAATCATTATATAGAATGATCTGTCAAAGCACATGAAATCAACAATAATGCCTGCTAGAATCTGGTATGCTAATCAGGTGCAGTTCAACAACTGGGATTAGATAAGGAGAGGACAAATCAATATCCATAAAACTCTACTATGGTACTCTCTATTAATTCATTTTTATTAAAAAGGGAAGAGTGGAAGAGTAGCCTAATGGTTAGTGCAGTGGAATGAAAACCTGGGGAACTGGGTTCAATTCACACTGCAGCTCCTTGGGACTCTGGGTAAGTCACTTAAGGGACCTTTTATCAAACTGCGGGAAAAAGGGTCCTGTGCTAGCGGCACCAGTAGAGAAGCAAGCTGATCAGATTTGGAATTCTTTGCATGTGGTGGATCAAAAATTGATAGAGGGTTTTGTGAAAGGTTTATCACTTACTAAGGCTCAGTCAGATCGATGCTTGACGTGATTGTGCCATTTTTTAAGAACTTGGTGAATAAATCTTTGCAGGAAGGACTCTTGGTAAACTCTCTTACAGAGGCAAGCCATGGCTAAAAAAGTCATCACTTGATGCAAAGGTACAGAAAAATTTCAGACCAACATCTGTTTTGCCATTTTAGCAAAGGTTACTGAAAAAGCTATGTTATGTCAATTAATGGAATCTATAGAAGAAAAACATTTGTTGGATGATTTTCAACATGGCTTTAGGTCTGATCATAGTGTAGAATTCTTGCTTTTGTCAATGTTGGACAAGTTAAGAATTGGTATGGATTAGAATATATGTTTTTGTGTTGTTACACTTGATGTTGCATCTGCTTTTGATACTATTGATCACCAGCTTTTGCTTAACACATTGTCTGACTTTGGAATTCGTGGACAGGTGTTGTCTTGGTTTCATTCCCAATTGCAAGGTAGATTGGTCTCTACAAGTTTTCCAATTACATGAGGTGTACCAGAGGAGTCTGCTTTTTCAGCAATTTTGTTTAATTTATTTATGGTCTCTCTTGGAAAAGTGTTCAAGAACTTGCAAGTTTCTTACAGAATGTATACAGATGTGCAATTTTTCTTTTTCTTTTTGAGCAGCATGGTTGTGATTTAACATTGAGGTAAAAAAAAATTTTAGATGAGATTTGTGAATTGGATGGTACAACATAAAGAGCCCTGTTTACTAAAGGTGCATTAGCGTTTTTAGCGCTTGCTTAAAATTACACATGCGCTAAAAGCATTTAGTACATACTAAAACTGCTAGCACATCTCTAGGGCAGCTTAGTTAACAGGGCCCAAAATGTCCTTGAATGTGACAAAGACAGAAATAATTTTTGTGGGAAAGGGAAATGGGACTTGATATACAGCCTTTCTGAGGTTTTTGCAACTACATTCAAAGCGGTTTACATATATATTCAGGTACTTATTTTGTACCAGGGGCAATGGAAGAACTTTGGACTCATCTTTGTTGACATTTGATTATTGGGGAGAAAAAGTTATTGGGAAACTATTTGTTTGCAGTCTTGGAGTTTCTTTTTGGATAGTAATTTGACAATACAAAAACAAGTAGCCCATGTAATTTCTACATCTTTTTTCCAACTTCGGGTTTTGAGTAAATTGAAAGTTATAGTGACACCTTATGATTTTCGAATGATTGTGCACAGCCTGGAACTAACAAACAAAAATTGATTTTTGCAATTCTTTGTTGTTGGGTATGTCATCTTCCCAGTTCCAGGCTCTACAGATCATCCAAAATGCAGATGAACGGTTGATTACTGGAGTTTCAAAATCAGAACATATTACTTCAATGTTAACAAAATTACATTGGCTTCCTGTAATATACAGAGTTTTATTCAAGATTCTTGTATTGATCATCAACGTATACATAGAATTGTTCCTGTATACGTTTGCAATGTTTTGAGAATGTATAAACTGGGAAGAGCGTTAAGATCTGAGATATCTCAACAACTTTGTTTGCACTCTCCAACATATCATTATGTGGAGACAAATATGCAGGCTTTTTCAATTGAGGATCCATCACTATGGAATGCTTTGCCTGGACATTAAAGATTTCATGACAATGTTCAGCAGTTTAAACATCTTTTGAAGACATTTCTTTTTGAAAGCCTTTCTGAAAGAATGAAGTGTATTGTAATAATTGCTCTTTTAGCTAATTATGGGAATCTATTAGTTATTGTTTTTATTGTTGCTTATGTTTCTTTTAAGTTTTATTGATTATGTATGTTTTATTCTTTGTTACCCGCCTTGAATAAAGGCAGGATACAAATAAAATAAATAGGGTGATGATGCCCCTGTATAAGACTCTGGTGAGACCTCATTTAGAATATTATGTACAATTCTGGAGATTGCACCTTCAAAAAGATAAACAGGATGGAGCAGGTCCAGAGAGCAGCTACTAAAATGTCAGTGGTCTTCGTCAAAGCATAGGGGGAGAGAATTAAAGATATCAACATGTATACTTTGGAAGAAAGGCAGGAGAGGCAAGATACGACAGGTATTTAAACGTTTCTATGCGGCATAAATCCACAGGAAACAAGTCTCTTTCAATTGAAAGGAAGCTCTGGAACGAAGGGGCACAGGAAGAAGATGAAAGAGGATTAACTCAGAAGTAACCTGAGGAAATATGTCTTCAAGGAAAGGGTGGTGAATTTGTGGAACGGCTTCCCAGTGGAAGTGATGGAGACAAAAACAGTATCTGAATTCAAGAGAGCTTGGGACAAGTACATAGGATTTGTAAAGGAGCGATAGGGAGAGTAGACGGCATGAATGGGAAGACTGGATAGGCCATATGGTCTTTATCTGCCTACATTTTTCTCTGTTTCTATTCTAATACCAGTTTCTGAAAAAAACATAATAATAATGAAGCAGGAACTTAGGAAAACTAAGCTCCCACTGTCGGTATTAATAGTTTTTGTTCCTAGCTCAATCCATATTTCATTAATTTTTCACCATTCATATATTTTTTGATGTACTGATACCCGAGTACTGTGAATATTGCATAAATCAGCTTTTTCACACAGGCAATGTATGTGAACTTATAATCTAATTATTTTTTTCTTGATGCATTTATACTCATTTTATATATAAATTCATATATAAAAGTATTGTTTTTGGCTATCTAGGTTTTACTTTGGGGCTCACTTTCAAAGCACTTACACACAAAGAGGGGCATTTTCGAAAAGGACGTCCAAGTTTCGGTTTGGACGTCCTTGCAAAACGGTGAAATCTAGGGGCGGGGAAATCCATATTTTCGAAACAAGATGGACGTCCATCTTTCGTTTCGAAAATACCGTCAGGGACGTCCAAATCCTTAAATTTCGCCATCCCTAGATTTGGATGTCCCTAGACAATGAACGTTTCTGATTTTCAGCGATTTTCGAAACCAAAGACGTCCATGTCAGAAACGACCAAATGCAAGCCATTTGGTCATGGGAGGAGCCAGCATTTCTAGTGCACTGGTCCCCCTGACATGCCAGGACACTAACCGGGAACCCTAGGGGGCACTGCAGTGGACTTCATAAATTGCTCCCAAGAACATAGCTCCCTTACCTTGTGTGCTGAGCCCCCAAAACCCACTACCCACAACTGTACACCACTACCATAGCCCTTACGGGTGAAGGGGGGCACCTACATGTGGGTACAGTGGGTTTGTGGTGGGTTTTGGAGGGCTCGCTGTTTCCTCCACAAACGTAACAGGTGGGAAGGGGATGGGGCTGGGTCCGCCTGTCTGAAGTGCACTGCACCCACTAAAACTGCTCCAGGGACCTGCATACTGCTGTGATGGACCTGAGTATGGCATCTGAGGCTGGCACGACAAATTTTTAAAGATGTTTTTTGAGGGTGGGAGGGGGTTAGTGACACAAAAAATTGCAGTATCTACTAGAGTTGAAAATTGTAACCTAATACTATGTAAGACAGGAGTTCTCTCTATGACAACATTAAAATACGTGCAATTTAAATACCTTGATGTTGTTAACAGGGTGTATCACAGAAGTGATTCAATTTAGCACTTAAGAATAAAATTATATTCTATTGCTCAGTGGAGTTTTTCTGCCCAATGATAGAACTTAAGCGTGAGTTACATTTTTAATGAAAGAAAGGATATCATAATGCCTCTATTTCACTCCATATGTGCAATTCTGGTCACTGCTTATCTAAAAATGACAGATTAAGAAAAGGTGCAAAGAAGAGAAACAAAAATAATAAGGCAAAAGAAGTTATGGCTCTTCACGCTGAAGAGGAGATAGCCGAGGGAAGATGATAGAAGTCTATAAAATCCTAAGAGGAGTAAAACAAATAAATGTGATAAACGTTTTACTCTTTCAAAAAGTACAAACAATATGGAGAAAGAATCTTAAGGGCCCACTGCTCCTGCGATATTCATCGGGGTTGGTGTTCCTCCACTTCTGTAGCCAACCTCCTTACAATGAATTGGGAACATTTAAAACAAATACTAGAAAATATTTTTTTCACTCAACTCATAGTTGGGCTCTGGAACTTGTTGCCAGATAATGTGGTAAAAGCAGTTATAGTTAGGTTTAAAAAAAAAAAGGTTTGGCCAAATTCCTAAAGGAAACTTACATAAGCCATTATTAAGGTACAGTCCTGGGGAAAGTTACTGCTTATTCCTGGGGATAAGTAACATGGAAACCATGCACTTTTTGGGATCTTGCCAGATACATGCAACATGGATTGGCCATCTTTGGAAACAGGATAGTGGGCTTCATCTGACCCAGTATGGCAATTCTTATGTCCATATTCTTCCTTTTCCCATTTGGAGTTTTATGTAACATTAAGGCAACTCCTAGGCCATCCATTTCACAAGTGACTGGATGCTGTTTCTGAAGTACTAAAATCTATAACATGTTTTAATTCAGTCAGTATTAATGAATAATAATTAGAATTTTTATAACAATGATACATACCTTAACAAATGTCTACTAGATTCAGTATTTGTATTTTCTGACTTGAGAACTTCAGCCACAGCTCAAATTCATACCGATAGCATTATTTATTTTATCATTTGTAAACAGTAACTTGATTTTAGTATTGTCCAGTACAGTTTTACCATTTTATTCCTCGTCATTCATTTCTCAGAGAGTGATGTTATGATGCTATAATTCTTCTTATTCGATCAGCGAGACCAAGGTCCCAGTCACGGATGTTAAATATTAACTATTTAAAAAAAGATTAAATGGTAAGCACAGTCTTTGTGCTTAGTTAACTAAATATTTATTCCTAGGAGCTAGGGTCATGCTGCAGTTAGCCTGCGGCTGACTCCAGACTTTCCTTTCCCAGCAAGCTGCAGTTTCACAGGCAGGGTAGCTATTGGCCAGCTCAGGGAGCATGCTGGCAAGTCAGAGAAAGGGCAATGAGCAAGCAGGAACTACAGGGAGGGAAAGGAAAAACGTTGACACATATGGTAAGGTATCCTAGCAGCTACAGGCAGCTTGATACATGAATACCATTAGCGGGGCTTAAAAAAGGTTTGGATTGCTTCCTAAAGGAAAAGTCCATTGACCATTATTAAAATGGACTTGGGGAAAATCCACAGCTTATTTGTAGAATAAGCAGCAAAAAATGTACAGTTTTGGGATCTTGCCAGGTACTTATGACCTGGATTGGCCACAGTTGGAAACAGGATGCTGGGCTTGATCAACCTTTGGTCTGTCCCAGTATGGCAATATTTATGTACTTATACAACCCATTAACTGTTTAAATTTCAGTGATTTAAATTGATACTTTCTAAAGGCAATATTTACATCAATATTATTCCCAACAGAGGAAGTCAAAATTAAAACCACATCTCTTATGAGTGCTTCTCAGTTTATTTATGAATAAGCTCCAAGCACTGGGTTTGAGTCATGAGCTGAAATAGTCCCATCTTGGCTTTCTGGTTGACAGAAGACCTGTTTATATATAAGAGGGTTGGTTGTTCATGGTCCTAATGGCGGTGTGACAGGACTTTAATACCCTGTTAAATCCTGACTGACCTGAGGATTAAACCATCTCAACCCCTCCCCTGTTAAAAATAAAAAGTAAAATAAAAACTTCTGGCAGACTTTAAATGCTGTTATTCAAGCCTCCCGCTGACAGCTAGCATTCATTCAACATTTCATCTGTCACTCACTCTACATGCTGTCGATCTGTCAGTCTCCTCTCAAGCTGCCAATCTATCAGCCTCCTTGCCACTTACCCTGCATGCTGTTAGTCTGAGTGCTGGCCTCCTTACTGATCGCCGCTTGATGAGCGTGGAGCGCTGCATCCCGCACGGCATGCATTAATACCCCCTCACCCCGACCCAGTCCACCTGTAGCGCGACAGCGCACCTTCCGCTTCCAACCGGGCACCGTGTGTACCCGCGTAGCCACCGGACCAATCGTCGCGCCGTGCGCTGTGACGCAACAAAGGAGGGGGGCTGGGACTGGGAGGAGGGGAATGGGGAGTACGTGCTGCTGGGCAAGGAGGAGCAAGGAGTCTGTTGTTAAACCTGCTTGGGAAGCAGGGAGCGGAAGGATATGTGCGACGTGCGTGGCTGTGGCTATTTATTTATTACATTTGTATCCCACATTTTCCCACCTATTTGCGGGCTCAGTGTGCAGAGTTGCAGACAAGGAGGTTTGATTAAGAACCTTCTTGGGTGCAGAGAATCCAAGGACGGAAGAAGATGGGAGGAACTGGTTATTGGTCAGCTATGCGATTTATTTGCGGTGCAATATAAACGAGTCAAGGTCAGGGAAAATGTTGCGGTGTAGGGAGGAAACGATGGGAAAATGGTCATGGCTTCTTTTACTGTATTGTTTGTTGGCAGAGCTTTTATATTCATAAATTGGATTCCACTCTCGTTCAGAAGGGTGTGTATCTGGATGAGTTCAGTTATTAGCAAGATACAGTTATTTTAGTAGACAAGGAGGCATATTTTCAAAGCACTTAGCCTTCCAAAGTTCCATAGAAACCTATGGAACTTTGTAAGGCTAAGTGCTTTGAAAATACGCCTCTATGGTTTTTTTTTTCCTTTGGACAGGAATTAATATTAAGCGATGTTCAAGTTTCCCTATACTTGGCCTGATAAAACATCCCACTCCTGAAGGACCGTTATTTAGACATGTCACATGTAGGGAGAGATTCTATATATGGCACCTAAAAAAAATGGTGTTGAAATCAGTGATGACAAAGCGTATTCTATAATCAGTGCAGTGGCGTTCCTAGGGCAGCTGACACCCGGGATGGATCGCCGATACGCCCCCCCCCCGGGTGAATTTTTACCTGCTGGGGGAGTGCCTCGCGCCTGTCGGCTTCGCTTGTTCCATGCTCCCTGTTCCAGGGCAGAGGGAGCACGGAACGAGCGGAGCCGACAGGCGCGTGGCACCCCCCCCCCCCAGCGGCGTGCACCCGGGGCGGACCGCACCCACCGCCACCCCCAGGAACGCCACTGAATCAGTGCCTTCATTTAGGCGCCAATTATAGAATATGCTTAGTTGATATTTCAGTATCTAAATCTATACACATCCATTGCCACCATTGAAAATGTGGCATAAATCTCAGCGCGTAGATTTAGGGACACTGGGCTATATTCAATAGGTGTGTAAATTTCAGAACTCCCATGGAATGCCTATAAACACACCTCTTTTTGCTTGCGCACATTAGCAGTTCGGTGCAAATTGTTACAGAATACACTTAGTGACTTGTGCACCTAAATTCTAATCAGTACAATTAGTGCTCATTATTGCTTGTTAAGTGCTGTTATCAGCGCTCATTAGCTTGTTAAGCTTATTAAGTTACACGCATTGTTATAGAATCCGCACCAATTTTGGTGTGGATCTCTAGGCATACAATATAGAATCGGGGGGGGGGGGGCAGTGAGAAAAAAACATTACTATGTTGTTGCAGTAAGGAGCTTGTTTTTGGCACAACACCATTTTTTATGAATTTTGCATAGCCATTTGTGGCATGTTTACTTTGTGGAGAGAGAAACAGATGGTTAGGTCACTGCTCCTTTTTGAGTCTATTCTCTGCCCTGCACTGTGCTTCCTACTACCACTATCTCTAAGACTTGAATGAGGATGGCCCTTTCCTCATCCCTGAAGCAAAACAGGTAACACTCTTGTTTGTCCTGACCTTGGAAATACCTTCTTAACTGAGGATTCATTGTTGGTGCTGATTTAAAAAAAAATGTGAATCTGGACTGCCATGAGTGGGAAAGCGCGGGGTACAAATTTAACAAAAAAAATAAAAAGTTAGTACAATTTATACTTGAAACATGTTTCTGTGGTGTTCATCCAGACCGGTACAGACAGATGGGTTGTGCAGTCCCACCAGCAGATGGAGACTGAGAACCACTGACTTTCAGTAGGCCTATTAGTGAGCTGTGCAGTTACCTAAAAGCCAGTCTGTTCTCACTTTCCAGCAGCTGCTGAAAATAGTAATTCCAAAAAAGACTTCCCTGTGTTGCTTGGCCTTTTTACAACTGAACCAGTAGAGGCCCATGGGGGGGTCTCTTTAGCCCCTGGGTGTCACAGGTAGTTGGGTCCCTTACCCCTCCCATTCCCCTCTTCTGAGGTAGCATTGACTTTTGTCCCTGGTTGGCCTTCTCTGCTTAGTCTAAATAAATATGCCTTTATCTAAATAAAATAGTGGTAGGCAGCCTTGAGAGCCTGGAGTCTACCAATGTGGGGAGGGGAGAAGAATTGTGAGAGTGCAGTTTTCTCATCTTGCAGCACCGTCTGCTCTCCCTCTGTGCAGGCTGGTATTCCTCCATCAAGTCTTGTCTGTCCGGCTTCTGTGCATCCTCAGCAGGTTCCCTGGGTTCTCACAAGTGGCACATGCTACATGTTTGCTGCTGCTGTGAGATCAGAGAAGCTTGGACCCCATGGGGCTGTGTAAATATTGTCCCAACTGTGGAAGGGTTGAGGCTTCTGATTCAGCTGCTGTGAGTACACCTAAGGTGAGTTATTTGTGGTTCTGAATTAAACAGTTGGAGACCATTATGAGGGTACAGGTTGGGGGAAACGGAATGCTACATCAGTTTCTTTGCTAATGACATATTAGCCTATTTAGAATAGGCGCCCAAGCATTTTAAAACTGCTGTACAATTAGTTAGAATTTTCAGACATATTTTGGGACTCAGGGTCAAGTGTGCTAAACCCAAACTACAGTGGAATGCTGATTATCTGAATGCCGATTAACCAAATGTCCCATTACCTGGACCGGCACACGGTGGTGTAAGTATGGGTGGGCCATGGTGGGGTCCAAGAAAGCACAAAGGCAGGCTGTCTGCAAACTCCAAGATGGAAAATGACCAGAGCAGATCGTTAACAAGCAAAAGCGCGGTCTGACTTACATAGTAACATAGTAGATGACGGCAGAAAAAGACCTGCACAGTCCATCCAGTCTGCCCAACAAGATAAACTCATATGTGCTACTTTTTGTGTATACCCTACCTTGATTTGTACCTGTCCTCTTCAGGGCACAGACCGTACAAAAGGTGTGGATCAAGGACTCAGGAAGCAGCTTGTGGGACAGACAGAGGAATACAAGGACCAGGACTGAAAGCCTCAGCGAGTAAAGCAAATGAGGAAAAAACCCTAAAAGACCAACCAGTCCTGGCTTATATTTCAGCACCTATTAATCTGTGAAAATATGGTAGCTAAATTTGAATACCATGTTTGTTCAAAGAACTTTTATCACTGAACTATACACTTTCCATACTCTAGGACCATTTGAATTTGGACTTAGACCACCACTACAACTACTCTGATTGTAAAACCAATTAAATGTACTGTGCTAGTTTCACTGGGAAGATACACTGGTTCTGGGAGATCTAGTAGAGAAAAATATTCACCAATTAAATGCCATAACATCCTAAGCATGTTTACATACAGGTTAAACCACATTCCTTTAAATTAAAACTCAAAGCTACATAGGAGTTTCTAGCCTTCTGTGTTACAGTTCAGCTCATCAGTGGGCATTATGACCTGAGGGGTCCTAAGGCAGAGAGGGGGAAACAGTAAGGTTTTAAGCACAAATCATTAAGCAAAAGATACCTTTAGATTTTATATACAATGCTGCAAAATGTAGGGGATTTTCAGAAAAGTGGTTTAATTTTACAAACAAAAAAAAAACCCTCCAGAAGAAGATGGAGCCACAGACAAACTATGCATGCATGAATGAATGTGCAAAAGTTAACACACACACGTTGTGTGTAAACAGAGGAGAGAAGCCCCTGAAGCAGCCCTGTTGGGCGAAACACGGCCTGTGTCGGGCTGTTTGTGTGTATACATATTTTGCAATTTGTTTTCTATTAATAAATCATTTTTTGCTTGTTAACAATCTGCTCTGGTCATGGGCCATGGTGGGAACAGGCCCACCCTGCAGCAGTGCATCACCCACCTGTCTCTCTTTCTTCCACAGGTGACCCAGTATCTGCCCCCTCTCTAAATCTTCCATGTTGTACCATCCCAGCAATTCATCCTCATAGCCTGGGCTGGCCCCTCAGGAAATAATGTCAACATGAGCAGGGACACAGCAAGAAAAGCTCTATCCTTTCCTGTTCCTTCTACATGGAAAGGACTCTACAGTACAGTGCTGTGTTTAAACTGGTGTCAAAGCGAAAAAGGGTCATCATTTAAAAGTCAAAATTGACATGGAGAAGTTAAGAAAGGGAAAGTTGGGGAAAAATTTGGCTGAAAAATATGGTGTAGGAACATCAACAAAGTGATGCTATTGTCAACCTCATCTCAGTTCTTGAAAAAAAAGGAGGGGGGGGGGGTTCCAGAAAAAAAAAACATTAAAAGGTCACCTAATGAACAGGTAATTAAGCTCTATATCTCTGCTTTTTGCAAAAAGATCATTGGGCCATCCAATTTCTGGGCCACTATTAGCTGACAAGGCGATGTTTTTCAATCAGCAACTTCAGGGTATTCTCAATTCAAATGTATGCAGAGGATGTAGATAAACTAGCAAAGTAGTGGGGTAAGGAACTAGGTATACCATACACAACACAACAGTTTTTAGATTTTCTTTTGACACACTATTAATTATGACTAAATCTACAGACATGCAGGAGTCTCAATTTATGCTTTTGCACAGGGCATTTATTACCAGAGGCCAGAGGGCCACAGTGGGACTATGGAAGGATGGTACATGAATTAAATGTAAACATGCAAGGGGAACGTTCATCCAGTCTTTTCTAGAATGCCCCAAGCTTACTGTTTGGAATCAGGTGCTGGAAATCATTGAGCAGGTGCTACAAAACAAGCTGGAATGGGATTATGGAATGCTCCTCTCCAACATCTTTTTATGCAGCAATACGTTGCCTTACCAGGACAGCACTTCATTTACAATGCTATACTACTAGTCAGAAAATCAATTTTACGTTCAGAGACTTCAGAAGAAAGACCAACTATTCAAGATTGGGAATACCGCATGAAGGACTTAGCTACATTTGAGATAGCGACCTTTAAGGGCTCGAAACAACGGGACCATGCACATTACATAGCTCTATGGAAAAATCTCCACATGTTATCTTCAAAGTAAGGATGATGGGAGGGGGACAGGATGTATGCATCTTGATTAATATTTGTTCTCAGTAAGACTCTGGTTGAGTGGGGATTGCGTGTGAGCTAGTCTGATTTTTAGATGCTAGGGGCACTTGGTGAGATGAGTGATGGAAGTGGATTGGTTTTAGAGAGGTTAACTGAATGCTTTTTTTTTTTTTTTACAACAGTGATAGAGGGTTTTGAGAATTGAAGTGAGCATGCAAAAAATATTAGGAGATGTCCTCACTGGTGAAGAAGCCATTCATTTGTGTATATCTTTGAGTTTTATCATATTTGATCCAGTGATTGTTATATTTCATCTATATTTATGTAATGGAAAAATGGTTTGTATTCAAAAATAAAGAAACAAAAATAAACCAGAAAAATGTAGGCCAATAAAGACCATATGGCCTATCCAGTCCACCCATCCATGCCATCTACTCTGCCTATCACTCCCTTAGAAATCATATGTACTTGTCCCATGCTTTCTTGAATTCAGATACTGTTTTTGTCTTCATCACTTCCACTGGGAGGCCATTCCACAAATTCACCACCCTTTCCAAGAAGAAGTATTTCCTCAGGTTACTTCTGAGTCTCCCCTTTCACCTTTATCCTATGTCCCCTCTTTCCAGAGGAGAATGGTTAAAAACAAAAAAACCTTTAGAGGAGCAACCAGAGTCACCACTCAACACATCAATACACATACAGTCATTTAATTTTGCATTTTATATGATCCATTTTCTAATTAGGGATCCTCTGTGTTTATCCCATGCATTTTTGAATTCCTTCACTATTTTGTCTCTACCACCTCCCCTGGGAGGGCATTTCAGGCATCGATCACTGTCTCCATGAAAAAGAATGTTATGACATTATTTCTAAGTCTTCCACCCTGCAATATTATTCAAAGCAGCTCAGTAATTCAGAATTAAGCAAAAACCAATACATATAGATGTCTTTGTGGACCAGCTTTCACACAAAAGATAACTATAAATTAAGAGATATGAGTTACCTTTCGTATGCCAGACTCCACACAGATTTTCTCGTGAGAGTTTGCTATGGAAGATCATTTGCATCAACAACAAACTTTCAACAGATTAAGCTACTCGCCCAAAGGAAATCCTGCAGGTTAGCACATCAACTCCTATGGCATGTAAAGAACATTCTTAACCAAACAAGTTTCATTCCAGGAGCAAAATTGGGGGCTTTGCCATGATGAAATACAAAGCTGGAAAGAAAGAGCCAGTGGAAGCAAGCCAGTCTACAAAGGGTACGGGGTGACAGTTGGAAGCAATTAGGAAGATATTAATTTGAGCAGAAAGATGAGCTACTGTGTGTCATGACAGGTTTGGATTTGCATCTGGATTTTATATGACTTCAACACATATAAAGCAGCTGATGCTGATGCCTGGCTAAGAGTTGTGCTACTGGATACCTGTCTGAGCTACTTTGAGATATGATATATCAAAAGGAAAATGAAGAATGGAAGACCTGAGGGTGAGTTAACCAAAGAAGTAAAATCTGAGTAAGTTAAGGAAAAGATACAAAAGCAGGTATGTGATGAGATTCTGAAGTCAAGAAGGTGCCATGTAGTCAATGAGTACCCAGCAAGAACTTAGGGTAAAATGGCAGCACAAAATGATAGGTCTGAAAATGATTTTAGATAAGGAGGCTGAACTGCCTGAAGCACAGACCTAAGAAATGAAACAAGAACATTCACAAATGGTAGATGGCCTGTCCAAGCAACTGCTGCAAGCTGAACAGCTAAAAAGGGGTCTGAAGAAAGACAAGCAAGCCCTAAAAAATAAGAGCAGGAAACTAATTGAGGAACAAACTAGAAGCACTATTTTATGACAGAGTATTTTGCCCATGAGGAGCTTGAACCATCCTAGGCAGAATAAGGAAGAGCTGATAAGCTAGCAGGGGAATCAGGTACAGCCACCTTTGTCCTCTCCTCTGTGACAATACAGATAAGCTGATGCAGGGGATTACATGCCAGAACCTCAACTATACTACTACTTGACATTTCTATAGCGCTACTAGGGTTACGCAGCGCTGTACAATTTAACAAAAAAGGGGCAGTCCCTGCTCAAGAGAGCTTACAATCTAAAGGACAAAATGACAAGTTGGGGTAGTCTAGATTTCTTGAGTAGTGGTTAGGTGCCAAAGGCGACATTGAAGAGATGGGCTTTTAGCAGGGATTTGAAGATGGGCAGGGAAGGGGCTATAGGAAAATATCTGTCAAAATTTAAATATAGGTTTCTGGATCCATCAAAGAAAAAGAAGCATCAAGAATCAGAGAAGGAATTGGAAGATAGGCTACATGATAAATTCTTAGGGGATGTGAACTTGGTTGGGGAGGGGGGACAGTCTTTTGTGTGACAATGACAGGCTAGCAAAGGACCTACCTAAAGTTATCTGTATAATGTTGGAAGCAGAGAGCGAAGCAATGGAACTGTTCAAAGAGGTTTCAGTTGCAGAATATTCAAGGGTAAGTTACAAGAAGAAACACACAAGATGGTAAGTGTGGAAAGCTAAATGCAGCAGTGAGGAAAAGTGATGGTGTAGAACGAAGACTTAAATTACCACTTTGCAGGCCCAATTGCTTGATAAGGAGAAGTAACAAGGATATAGAGTAGAAAAGCCAGAGGGAAACAGCCAAAAAAGAAGAAATTGTACTTTATTGTTAAAACTTTGGCTGAGATCTGTTAGAGGGCCAGTTGAGGCAATAGAGTAGATAAGACAGCTGGAGAGAGAAGTAGTCAGGTGAGGGGTGAAGTTTTACTAAAGAGCATGTGAAGAGTGATGCAGGGAGATACAGATAGGGAATGTTGGGAGTTATATTTCACCACTGTCTCACAACAGAGACATACTAAAGAACAGTTAGCTGTGGGTCCTCAGGAATGATGCAGCCTAATACATTCACATTGATTACTGTAGCTTTAAACTGGCTCTACCTGAGGCCTAATCAAAATAGAGCTACCCACTTAATTTTGTTTATTGGTGCAAACCCAGTAGGCAAGAAATACAGTTTGACCTAATGCAGGTGGTGTGATTATTGCTCCCTTAGGGCTAGTTTTACTGAAGTTTGCTACCATGTTAACACATTATTGTGGAGCCCATTTTATGCAATGAGAATGAGACCTCTTCACTGATAACATGCATTTATGGAGTTAGCAGGTGCTTAACATAGTAGCTCACTTTGGTAAATCCAGCTTTTAGTGTTGTAAGCACATTTTGATTATATCATAAAACCCCATATTTCTGAAAACTTGATTACTCTGTAAAATCACATGCAAATAGGAGGCATTTGGAAGTTTAATTAGCATTTTCAACAAAAATGGTTTATTTTCCTCTCACTCATCACATTAATGACTCATTTTGTTTCTATTTAAAGGTGCCTTCCATTTTGCCTGTTTACTTGTTAAAATTATGTTAAATATTGATTTCTTAATTGTTGCCAAACTTTTGAACGGATAACAACTTTCCCAGTGTTTTCCTGTGGCGTTTTGTGGGTCAAGAAATATTGTCTTTAGATGAACATCTCAGAGTAAATGTGTACAGTATCTCAGTAGTGTTCTGTAAATGTAGCTTAATGTTTTCTAGGTCCATTACCTCTCAGCAACGTGAAAATGAAGGCAGTTTTATTAACTATTCAGGAACACTGGCCAAAAAAAAAAAACCCACTTAAATTATAAAGAGCTTGATGCAGATAACCAATAGCTGTCTTTGTTTTCAGAATAAAAAATTCCCTGGTAAGGATGTATTTACTTGGTTCTGATCTAGAGATTAGGTAAAGAATTTCTCAGCCTGCTCAACATAGAATGTCTCAGAGCACAGAGATTTAGATGTTAATTTAGTTTATATGTGGTTAGCAAAACAACAATTGAAATTTGCATTATGATTATATAAAAATATTTTTATTGGATACTAATAATTATATACATTTTTAATTGCTCAGAGAAACAAAAATGCAAAGTGTTTTTGTGTATTTATTATTTTTTAAACAATTTCTATTCATCAAATTTACTAGTGCTCTACTGGAAAACAGATACAAAGAGAGAAAAAGGGGAGACTGTTGTATTCATGTAAATATGTCTTAATTATTAAAAAAAGGAAGTATTCTAGCCCCCAGATTCTGTATAGGTTGCCCAGTTTTGAGTGCCCAAATTTGGGTGTGGATCCTAGATCCGCAAGTAAACTTGTGAATTAGGCACAAACATTCAATTATTGGAGCTAATTAGCACGTAACTGGAGGGACAAGGGAGATGTGATACAGGCGTTTAAATACTTGAAAGGTATTAATATAGAAATAAATATTTTCCAGAGAAGGGAAAACAATAAAACTAGAGGACAACCACTAGGGTGGTAGACTTAGGAGTAAGGTCAGGAAATTTGTTTTTCACGGAGAAGGTGGTTGATACCTAGAACGCCCTCCTGAGGGAGATGGTGGAGAAAAATAAACAATGATGGAATTCAAAAAGGCATGAGATGAACACAGAGGATCTCTACTTAGAAAATGAATGGTTAAAAAAACCCAAAACTTAAATGGTTGCAAGTATGTTTACATGTTGAGTGGTGCTTAGATGGTGACGCCGGCTGTGAAGAACTAAGGCTGGTGCTGGGCAAGCTTGTACAGTCTGAGGTCTGTATATGGCAATCCGGTTTAGGATGGGCTGGAGAGGGCTTCAACGGAAACTCCAGTAAATTTGTAACGTGAGGACAGTGCTAGGCAGACTTTTACAGTCTGTGTTCTGCAAATGACAAGACAGATTTGGATAGGCTGGAGTGGGCTTCAATGGCAACTTCAGTAGTTGGAACCTAAGGACAGAGCCGGGTGGACTTCTATGGTCTGTGCCCCAAAAATGCCAAAGAGAGACAATGATCAAGTATTTTATATTACGATCATTGTTCATTTAATGATGGCTTGATAATGAGTGTCTATATATGTTTCCTGTTCTTCTAGTTCTCCTTTTTTGTGGAACCTAAAGACAGAGCCGGGTGGACTTCTATGGTCTATGCCCCAATGGCTTGATAATGAGTATTTCTTTTATACATGTTTCCTGTTCTTCTAGTTCTACTTTTTTGACTGAAGGTTTTCCCACAGTTTGTACAATTAGATGGTCTTTCTTCAGTGTTGGATCCCTCTGGTAATGTCTCTGCTAGGAGGTCAGGTATGGGCTCACTATCTTGACACTTCTGGTAGGCTGCACACAGCTTGCACCATAGCTGTGCGATTTGCACAGGCCTTTAACATATTTACATGAAAGATACGCTGTTTTCTATCTTGAAAGTCCATAGATGTAACATAGTTTGTATCATTTAGGCACCTTATTTATTTATTTAATTGCATTTGTATCCCACATTTTCCCACCTATTTGCGGGCACAGTGTGGCTTACATGACCTTGTAAGATCCCGCCCAATTAGCCTGAAGTTTATTCTGATGAACTGGGACTAAAACAAGTACCTGCTGGCCCTCATAAAACTCTTGATTTTGGGCGTTACGATCATACCAGGTCTTTTGCTTAGTTTGGGCTGCTTACAAGTAATCTCTCACAAAGCCCACAAGTTCTTCTAACCTCTGCCGCATATTAACTACATATTCAATTACAGGGGTGTCAGAGGTGTCCACTTTCCCCTCCCAATGTTCTCTTATTAGGTTAAGGGGCCCTCTCACCCTCTGGCCATAAAGCAGCTCAAATGGGGAGAACCCTGTAGACTCCTGAGGTACTTCTCTGTATGCAACAGTAGGTAAGATAAGTATTTTTCTTGTCCCGGTCTCCTGTGTCTTTAACATATGCTTTAATATCACATTAAATCTCTCCACCAACCCGTTAGTTTCAGGGTGATATGGTGTGGTACGTACAGATTTCACTGCACAGTGTGCCCACGGGTTCTGGATCAACTCGGACATAAACTGTGTCCCTTAGTCGGAGAGTATTTCTTGTGGATATCCTACCCTTGAAAATATTTCTAGCAGGGCAGTGGCAATTTTCTCTGTTTCTATGGAGGATAAGGCTACCACTTCAGGATATCTGGTAGCAAAGTCCACCACTATCAATATATATCTTTTCCCAGTCCAGCTAGGGACAGCTAGAAGCCCCACTATATCCACAGCTATTCTCTCAAAGGGCTCACTGATAATGGGTAAAGGTTTCAGGGGAGCTCAGGGGTGATCTTGGGTCTTACCCACTCTTTGGCATGCATCACAGGTTCGATAATAGTCAGCTATGGCTTGAGATACTCCCGGCCAATAGAAATTCTGGGTCAATCTAGTGTGTGTGCATGTCACCCCCTGATGTCCGGTTAGTGAAATATGTGCAATCTGTAGGAGTTGTTCTCTGTATGTTATATGAAATGTAACAGTTCAGTCAAGTTCGGTTCATGATGGTCTTGCATAGAGATTTGTTCTCGTTGCAGTTCAGACTTCTGTCTCATTCATGTCCAACAGTACCACAGAAATTCGTTAAAGCATTATATGGTATTTTGCCTGTTTGCACGTGCTAAAAAATTTTGACAAATATTTTTCAGAGGGGACAAGTCATGAGTTGAGTGTGAGCATTCATGCATTATTCAACTAGTGTGCACATTAACTGGATAACGCAGAGTTAACGCAGAAGCACCTAGCGCTTCCTGAATAGGAGGCAGTAAGTGCTCCTCCTTTAAGCAGGACAGCATACTGACACTAGTAACACATGACCTGTAACTGATCATTTAACCTCCCCCATAATTGCTGTGTTAATTCTGGGCATAGCGTATGGGAAAGTGCCATGTTAAAATGCTTTAAGTCCAAATTTTACCACACTTTAGTAAAAATGCCCCTTTGTTACTAATACAAAAATATGGAACACACTCTCAATGTGGCAAAGCAACTTCAAACCATAAGGTTTTATTGTGTGTAATGGCTAGACTATTTGGACAACTTCTTAGGGGTAATTCTATATAGTAAACCAAAAGTTAGGCACCTAACTTTCAGCACACAAATGGAAGTAACTGGTAACTAGTGCCAAAATGGGGGGGGGGGGGGGGGGGGGATGGTAGTTAGGTGCCTAAGGAGCTCATTTTCAAAGCACTTAGACTTACAAAGTTCCATAGGTTACTATCCACCTTATAATTGAAAGAGAAAAACGCCTAGATTTCGACCCAAATCGGGAGATAGACGTTTATCTCACAAAAACGAATAAATCGGTATAATGGAAAGCCGATTTTGGACGTTTTCAACTGCACTCCATCGCAGAAGCGTACAAAGTTGACGGGGGCGTGTCGGAGGCGTGGCGAAGGTGGAACTGGGGCGTGGTTATCGGCCGAGGAGAGATGGGCGCCTTTCGCCGATAATGGAAAAAAAGTATGCGTTTGTAGCTAGAATTTAGGGCACTTTTCCTGGACCCTGTTTTTTCACGAATAAGGCCCCAAAAAGTGCCCTAAATGACCAGATTACCACCAGAGGGAATCGGGGATGACCTCCCCTGACTCCCCCAGTGGTCACTAACCCCCTCCCACAACAAAAAATGATGTTTCACAACTTTTTATTTTCACCCTCAAATGTCATACCCACCTCCCTGGCAGCAGTATGCAGGTCCCTGGAGCAGTTGTTAGGGGGTGCAGTGGACTTCAGGCAGGTGGACCCAGGCCCATCCCCCCCCCTACCTGTTACAATTGTGCTGCTAAATGCTTAGTCGTCCAACCCCCCCAAACCCACTGTACCCACATGTAGGTGCCCCCCTTCACCCCTTAGGGCTATAGTAATGGTGTAGACTTGTGGGCAGTGGGTTTTGAGGGGGATTTGGGGGGGCTTAACACACAAGGGAAGGGTGCTATGCACCTGGGAGCTCTTTTACCTTTTTTTTTGTTTTTTGTAAAAGTGCCCCCTAGGGTGCCCGGTTGGTGTCCTGGCATGTGAAGGGGACCAGTGCACTATGACTCCTGGCCCCTCCCACGAACAAATGCCTTGGATTTATTCGTTTTTGAGCTGGGCGCTTTCATTTTCCATTATCGCTGAAAAACAAAAACGCCCAGCTCACAAATTGTCGAATAAAACATGGACGTCTATTTTTTTTTGAAAATACGGTTCGGTCCGCCCCTTCACGGACCCGTTCTCGGAGATAAACGCCCATGGAGATAGACATTTTCGTTCAATTATGCCCCTCCACAGGTATCATTTTCAGAAAAAAAACATCCAAAAAGTGGAATAAATCTGCATTTTGATGTTATTCTCACAAAAACGTCCAGATTGGTATTTTCAAAACCAATTTTTTTTTACATTTTTCCCTATAAAGTCCATCAGAAGTGTGTTCAGATCACAAGGGGGTGTGTCAGAGGTGTGTTAAGGGCGGGATCTGGGCGTTCCTAACACTTGGATGTTTTTCTGCCATAATGGAAGAGAACAAAAACATCCAGGGCTAAAAGTTGGATGTTTTGGTCTAGACCTGTTTTATTAATGAACTAATAAAAAAGGCCCGTTTCTGTGAGCAATGAAATGGGCACTAGCAAGGTTTTCCTGCGGCAGTGTCGTGAGGTGTTTGGAGGGCAGCGCTGGGAGGGCGCAGGACGGCAATGTCGGGAGGGTGCAGGTGGGTAGTTTTTTTGTGGAGGGCGCCAGCTTCAGGGTCCCAGGGGATCAGGTGTTCGGACGGCATAGCAGTGTTTGTCGCTGTCCGTCGGTGGGGGGTGGAGGCCCTGCGTAGGTCGCTGTTTCTAGCAGTGCATCAGGGGGGCGTCAGAGGGCAGTGGAACTGCCGATTGGCTGAGTGTCATAGCCCCGCCCTCCATTTCATCACATTGTGACGCGAGGGCGGGGCAGACACTCATGGGATCTTGCAACTACAAATTTACATTTAGAATGTTGGGGTTGTGAATTATGTGTGGATGGGGCGTGGCTGAGGGCGGGTCTATGAGTGAGAGTGAGTGGTGATGACAGCCTAGAAGACTACAGGGCTTCAAGTGTTTCCCTGCCACACAGTGAGGTTCAGAACGTTGGAGGTGAGAATTATTTATATAGATAAGCCACAAAAAGTTCCCTAAATGACCAGATGATCACTGGAGGGAATCAGGGATGACCTCCCCTTACTCTCCCAGTGGTCACTAATCCCCTTCCCACCCCCCAAAAATGTGATTTAAAACATTACTTACCAGCCTCAGGTCCGTTCAAGCAGCATGCAGTTTCATGGAGTAGTCTAGTGATGGGTGCAGTGCACTGCAGACAAGTGCACCCAGACCCAGACCTCTCCCTACCTGTTACATTTGTGGTGGAAACTATGAGCACTTCAAAACTCACTAGAAACCAACTGTACTCACATACAGGTGCCCCCTTCACCCATAAGGACTATTGTAGTGGTGTAGTTTGGGGTAGTGGGTTTTGGGGGCTCAGCAGACAAGACAAGCAATAGTGAGATATGTACCTGGAAGCATTTATTTGAAGTCCATTGCAGTGCCCCCTAGGGTGCCCCATTGCACTCCTGGGATGTCTGTGTGGCCAGTCCACTAAGAATGTTGACTCCTCCTACATCCCAATGGCTTGACTTTGTGTGTTTTTCACGGATGGTTTTTTTTTTTTCAAAAGTGGACCAAAAATATAAACACACAGAGCACAAAAACATCTAACAAATAGCCATTAAAAAAATATTTGTTTTTCTGATTTGAAAATGGCTATATTCCCCTCTTGAATTTCGGATGTTTTTAGCAAAACGTCCAAAGTTGGACTTAAAAATGCCCCTCCGTGTAACTTTGTAAGTCTAAGTGCTTTGAAAATACGCCTCTAAGTGTACTTTGGTGCCATTTTATAAATGGACACCTACGTGTTCTAGCATGTAACTGCAAAGGGGACATTCTCATGGGAGGAGCATGGGCAGGTCCTGCGCATTCTATTACAATGTGCACTTTATTAAATACTGTTAGGCGCCTAACTGCTGCTGCATTTAGGTGCTCACATTTAACAGAGCAGACTAATGCTAGTGTTCTATCATGCATTAGGTGCACAAATTTGCTATTATAGAATGGTAGCTTAGCACTTAGATTTTGATTGCCTAACTTTTAGCACCCTTTATAGAATTACCCCCACTATGGACATACTTTTTTTCTCATTTTTATTCATTAGAATTAGGGGGCCCTTTTACTAAAGGGTGTTAAGCCTAATGTGTGTTTAACATATGAAAAAGGTTTACTATAAATTGCCTTAAAGTGTTTTGTGGTAGTTTGCCAGTTTGCAGAGACTAGTCGCACATTATTTATTAAAAAAAATATATGTTGGGGAGGGAGCATGTCACGTGCAGGGAATGGGCATGGAAGCATTTTCCAGCTAGTATGTTCATATTAGCATGCGCTAGCTGGATAGCAGAGACTTAACAGCTGAACACTTTTAGTGCGTCATAAATAGAAGGTGGTAGGTGTTTCCTGCATTAATTGTTTTTGCAAGTCCCACACACTAATGTAAAAATTAACATGGGACCTGCAAAAAAAATATTTTAAAAACCCTAAATACTGCCATGTTAAATCTGGGCTTAGCACACAAGAAGTTCCTGTGTTAAAATGCATTAAGGCCATATTTTAACATATTTTAGTAAAAAGGCCCCTATATCATTAAGTTACACTGCTTGTTTCATTTACCCCCAGGCACCTTCAGTTGATTATCTGCAAGTTTGCCCTTTGGTAAAGAGCATGCTGAAGTTATTTCTGCTGATTTCCAAGCTCTGAAATTTCTATTAAGAAATATATATACATTACATATTTAAAAAAATATCTTCATATACAGAAAAATAACATGTTGGAGTGTACTGTTAGGGTAGGTTTTTTTTTTGCAATATTAAACATGCATTTCTCTGAGGACAAACAGGCCATCATATTCTGTCAGCTGGTTTTGGGTGACAGCATCTACGGAGCCCGGTGCAAACACTGACTAGCAAGATCAAGAACTTTCTAGCAGTGTCCCACCATGTATGTGCTGGTGCCTTCCTGTCCTGGTCCCTCGGTCTTTGTTTTTCTGCAAAGCACAGAGGATGCGTCTTTGTGTTCTCCATAAGTGCGATTTGCGCTTTTTTACTTGTGCCTTCCCGTCAGGTTTTCAAGTTCTCTCAAATAATTTTTCTCTTCTATTTTACCCTTTCTTCAGTTTCCTTCTTAATTTCTTTTAGCTTTTTGTCCTTTAAAATTTCCTTTACTTTTCTCATATTGCGAGGCCCTTTTAGGCCGGACCCAATCTCGATTTGAACACTGCCCCCTTTTTACTGGTTCAAAATTGAGGCGTTTAAGTTGGCCACAATCCTTTTCTTGATGTCTAAGAGGAACCTCAGTGGCTTCAAGAGGTGCGCCCAATGTGATTGCGTGATTTCTGTGATGGACCCACACAACTGGTGCCTTGGACGTGATCATGAGCCTAACTTGTTCTCTCTGTTTGCAAGTGCAGCTGAGGACGCAAGACCACTTACCGCCTCCTGTTTAGGAGGTGCTGTGTTCTTGCGTTAACTGTACATTAGTCAGGTAGCGCATGATAAGTATAATGTGCTAGCTGGCTAATGCTTCCACTTCCATTCCCTCCAACAGAAAATTACTGAAAAATTTAGCAATGTGCATTTTAATAATTCAGAAAAAGGAAAACTACTACAAAACCCTTTAATGCAGTTGTGCGGTAGCCTGTTTCCACATGTTAACCACACCGAAGGGCTTAATGCCATATAGTAAAAGGGCCCCTTAGTGCATACAAAACTGATCTAATGTCAAAAAATTGATATGAGCATGTTAAACATTTTTATTAATATGGATATGTGTTTCAACAATTTTTTATTGATGAGGTCACATGGTATACAATTCCATCTCAGTCAATATAAATCGTATAACAGCAAAGTCTAGTACATATTACTAAACCTGAAATGTCCATCATCAATATTTTCCAAACTTTTCTCCCCTATCCCTTCCTTCTTGTCTACTTCTATATCTATAATGTGTACATGTATAATTACCGTGCAGTTGCATAACTATTAACAATAAACTTTTATATGGAACTCCAATATTTATAACTCGTGTTTTACTCAGTGTATTATCCCAACAATATTTACTGGTGGGTCCTCTTAATGTGCTCCTTCAAAGGATTGTTCTCCTATCTAATAATACACATGTCCCTCTATTATGCATTGAACATTACCCTTCCCACTCCTATACCCCCCCTCCCCTTAATATGGATACGTGAAACAAACACAATCCAATAATTGGGGAGTGGGAAGACCAAACAAACTGAAAATGAACCCTATTCACACCTCTTGCTTCAGGTAAAACTTGGATTTTTAAGACCCCCCTTAGACTGGGACCTTAATATTGATTTGGAAAGATAATGAATTAAATTTGAAATCCAAGTCCATATATAGACAATATTAAAATAATATATAGAACCACTCCATCCAATCTTCCTTTCATTCTAGGTAGAAAACACACTAACATCAAAATTCATATCACAAGACATTAACAAGGTAAAATAGGTAATACATAAAAAAAAATCTACAATGGATGAAGGTTTTGAACAAAAAAAAATCCCATCCTCTATCTTAGCAAATCTGCAAAATACTGAAGAGGCAATGTGCAACTGTTAACACAAAGATTGGGCAAAAGAAATACAGCAGAGAACTAGTTGGCTCAACAATTTTTTTTTTAAGTCTAGATATAAAAATGTGGTTTCCAAATGTGTGTGTGTCCAAACTTGTCTTGGCAATTGTTCCTCAAGCCAACATTTTTCGGCATGTAACTGCTTGCATCAGGTGAAATTTTACCATGTAAATAAAGCTGGAAAACACATATGCACAATCATCTAGAAACAAAAATACAAACTAACAAATCAGACACAGAACATCAATAGAAATGAAATAATAATGAGGAAAGACCAACTGTGACATTACCTTATAGATTATACCAACTCATTAATGGTAGAATGGACAGTCCACTAAAATATAATACTGTAAAATAAGATCAACAATAGAAGTAAGGTGGAATGTAGAAGCTTAAACAATTAAATTTTAAAAGATAAAAATCAGTCATTCCAAGGATCATCTAGTGCTGATCTCAACTTCATATGGCCATAAACATGAACTTTAAAAGGGCCAAATGATACAGGTGTTTAACCAAATAAGAGCCAGGATGGGGACATATATGGACTTCAAAGGATTAGACCCAACTGTTCCAATGAGATATTGCTGCTCTTTGAATTTCTCCAGGCAAATTCAGTCCATCATAAAAACACTTATTGAAAAAAAATAGTGTATCTATTAATTTTTGGAAACACAAAATATACTATGGAACAATCTGAAAGTAAAAGTAACACTATAAGCCATATTTAAACATGCAGGGAGGTAGCAACACAAAGACTGCATTTTAAGCTGAAAAAAAATGATAAAGAACATTAAAAAATAACCGAACCATTGATTAAAATGATTGTTTTAACCCTTCCCTCCTGGGCAGAATCCCCTAGAGACACATTCTTGGTGTGAGAGGATATTACATCCCCTGGAGGGCAGGTGCTGGCTACAGGATTGCTTCCTGCTTCACCCCCCCCTACTTAAAAATAACAATACTGAAGAAGTAGGGGTAAAGCAGGAAGCAGTCCTGTAGCTAAGACTTGCCCTCCAGGGGATGTAATATCCTCTCACACTGAGGATGTGTCTCCAGGATGTGGGCAAACCTGGGTCCAGGAAATTTCAAGCGATGGTCACTTAATGATCTCAAGAGGCATGTAGGAGTGTAAGGTATAGTTAAAGAGTTTAGATATTGGGGAACCCCCATTTTAAATGCTTTAAAAGGGAGAAGGAGAATTTTTAATTTAATACAAAATTCAATGGGAAGCCAATAGCATCTTGGAGTATAGGAGTTATGTGATTAGACTTATGCAAATGGCATAATAGCCACATGGTCATATTTTGGAGTTTGTAACATTTTTAGAGTAAATAAGGGAACACAGAAGTAAACGGCATTACAATAATCAAGCCAGACATTAGCAATGAAAGGAATCAGGGTCAAAGTAGCTTCTAACAGCATGGGAGTTGTCTCAAAATAAAGAAGCCCATTTTAAATATAGAGGCTTCTTGTGACAAAAAAGAAAGTTGATAATTGAGAGTGATCCCTAGATAATGAAAAGAATCTATGGAGGTTATTGTAGTGCGAAGATTAGGAAGATCAAAGGACGGTTGAGAGGGCCAACCAGTGAACCAACAGGCAATGGCCTTCTCACAATTCAAGACAAGCCAATGATCTGTCAGTCATTGAGCAACAGAATCAAGGCAAACCTGTAGACTTGCCAGGGTTCACTGAATCAGTATGATGGATTAGTAAAATATCATCTGCATAAAAATTAAAAGAGAAGGCCCTTTTTTGGATAATGGTCACCAAAGGGTTCATAAAAAGATTAAAGAGAATTGTCAATATGATAGACCCTTGTGGCACTCCACATAAAAGGGTTTTCGTAGTTGAAGTAGTAGTAGAAGTAACAACTTTACATGTTTGATCCTTCAAAAAAGATTCAAACCACTGAAGAACAGTACTCGACAGACCAAGTGAAGAGAGGCGGAAAAGCAACAGTGAATGATTAATAAGGGCAATGTAACCTTGGTACAGTTTAGAATACAACTCATTAAGATAAGATGGTCTTGGTACTACATCCAGATCTAAAGCCAGACTGATGTGGCTGGAAAGCTAATATCTTATCTGCAAATTGATTAAGTTGGGAAAAGACAACCTTCTCTACAATCTTAGAGTGGAAACACGAATTGGATACAGGATGATAGGGGGCAGGATGGAGGAGATAAGAAAGGTTTTTTTTTTCAAAATAGGCTGAAAAACTGCCAACTTCCATTGAGGAGGAAGATAACCTACCAACCAGAGGTGAGACTAAGGTTTATCTGAGGTAGAACAAGAGGGAGCAACTCAAGATTAGCCATGGTCAACCAGGATGAGGGAAGTAGATCTAAGGAACAAGTGCTCTTTTTCATAGATGAAATCATCTTGGTACGTGACACCAGGGTTTGGGCTTCAAGGAGGACCATATAAGTAGAAGAAGAGATAATTGATCTTTGAGATGAAAGACCAGGTAGAAGGGATTGAGTAACAAAAGAGGTCTGTAATGTGGCAATCTTAGAATAGAAATAATCTGAGAGACTCTGCAGATGGCATTAGCTGAACTGTTTGAATGGTAGGAGCTCCAGACAAAGACCGGAAGATGGAATAAAGTTCTTTGGTAGGATTTACAGCCTTCAAGATCTGAGAAGAGAAGTATGATTTCTTTGCCTGGAATTCATTGCCAGAGAATGTGGTAAAGGCGGTTAGCTTAGCGGAGTTTAAAAAAGGTTTGGCCCGCTTCCTAAAGAAAAAGTCCATAGACCATTATTAAATGGACTTGAGGAATATCCACTATTTATGGGATAAGCAGTATAGAATGTTTTGTACTTTTTTGGGATCTTGCCAGGTATTTGTGAGCTGGATTGGCCACTGTTCGAAACAGGATGCTGGGCTTGATGGACCTTTGGTCTTTCCCAGTATGGCAATACTTATGTACTTAAGTGATAGTTGAAATGTCGTGCCGATATCTACACAGTTGAAGAGCTGAGTGGGTTTGCGTTTTCCTCCAGAGATGTTTGGCCTGCTTTAATTGGTGCTTAAGAAGTCTTACACCTTTATGATACCATGGTTGTTTATAAGGTAGGACAGAGGAGAACCAAGCAGGAGCAAAAGAATCTAAAGTATTGGCAATAGAATTCCAATAGTGCAACTGGTCCAATAATGATTCTGGAAAATAGGGGTAAAAAGATGGGAGTGACAGAGGGTTAGCATAACAAGTATGTTTAATAGGCTGTGAAACTATGTTGAGTGATTGCAGAGCGAATAAAGGAAGTAGAGAAAATGTAATCCAATAATACTCAACCATGAGCGAGGAGTTAGATGTGACAGACAAAATTAAGGAGAGTCATGGGTGAGGACTAAATCCAAAGTATGGCCCCCCTGGTGATTCAGACCCACTGCCGAAGATCTAAATCCACACGAAAAGAGGAACTCTGGGCTGAGAAGGGGCATCTACATGAAGATTAAAATTTACTATGAGTGGGGAGGGCAAACTCACAGCTGCATCAGCCAATGCCTGAACGCACGAGTTCCATTGATCTGATGTCAATGAAAGGGGACAATAAAAAATCACCAAATGAAGTGAGGTGGAAGCACAGAATTTGGCCATCAGAACGTTTGGATAATGAAGGGCATGTCTAACTTCTAGAAGCTGTAAAGAGACCTGAACAATAATTGCAAGGCCTCCAACCCTGTTTAGAGGATTGAGACTGGGAACATACCTCATAACCTGAGGGCAGGCATTGATACAAATAACTTTCTTCTTAGTGATTTGTCACCTGACATTAAAATCGTCCATGGTATTTGAAGATTGGAAGGTTGCCAATGTAATGGCAATTTTTTAAATGGTTCCAGAGGTGATCATCAAAATTATAGATTGCTAAGTTTGACGACAGAAGGCATTAATTGACAGGCACCTATATGCACAAGGCACTATTCTATAAGGTAGCACCAAACTGCCATAGTGCCTAACTGCAATGGTTGGAGCATGAGTGGGTCATGGGTGTCTCCCAGTTACACATGTAGTTTATAGAATACTATAAATTACATGCACACCAACTTATGGTTGCCATTGACATGGCGTAAGAGGGCACACCAATGCCGACATGCTAGTATTATGGAATCTTGGTACCAAGATGGCATTACAGAATTGCCACTAAGCACAGGGCATTGGAATGCCTAAATTGAAGTGCCAGTTTATAGAATTGTCTCAATAGTGTATAGTACTTACTATAATAACTTCAACATCAACCTTTTCATGTTGCATTAATGTTCTGTAAGGCCATGAATCCTGTTGTCACCCATAGAAGACAACCTTGTTCCTTCTATAAGCCCAGATGCACACTCACAACTGAAAAGCCTACACCATGGCACACAGGACAATCAGTTAAGCTGTTTCATTTTTTTTCTGTATGTTTGTATATGTAACTCTGTTTTGCCTGGATTAGTCTTAAGTGGACTAAACTTTTGTTGGTGGGCCAGGGCTGGAACAAGTATTCACCTGGAGACCTTTGGAACACAAGCTACACTTTCTAGTATCCACAGGCATTCTATAACTCAGTCCCGGCCAGAAGGACTATTCTGAACACAAAAGGTTTACTTAAAAGAAAACTTGTAGCAAAAAGGCCAAAAACTCTTCACAGCAACATTTACAGGCAGAGGCAGAAAAACAAAATAAGCATCATAAGACAGTTTTCTGTTATGTTTTTCCAAGGTCCTCTAGTCTTTGAAGGCGCGTTAGAAAGTCTTTTACTACTATACCCTTCCTGAGCTGATTCTTCCCCAGAATTGCTAGGATCTTCTGTACTACTTCAATTTTCTTACTGTTTCTCCTGTGTCAGCTTATACCTAAGGTCTAACGCAGCTCAGCAGCTCTGTCACTGTATTCCACTCCTTGCTCCTCCAGGTGTAGTGGCTGAGCTACCCAAAGACCCTCTTCCCCTTGCTTTGTAGTACAATGGCCGGAGAAGCAGGAGCCAAAGACAAAGTTCAAAAGTGGCTGGGATTTTATACCAGCCATAGTTCCACTCCAAGAGAGGTCTCCTTCTACCATTAGTTCATTAGTCAGAAGAGTTCTCCCCGTGTTCCAGAAGCCATGGGGGTATTTACAAGTCAAAGTCTAATACCGTAGTACAGCCACTAGAGGTCTCTGCAAATTCTCATTGGAGCTGAGCCATAGCTGTGTGTACATATTTATTTATTAGGATTTATTTACTGCATTTTTTAAGGAATTCACTTAAAGCTGTGTACAGCAAGAATAAGTCAAACATAAGCAATAGACAATTACAGCGATAAAAATATTCAAACAACAATACAAAGTATGGCATAGTATGCTACATTAAATGTCACCACAATACACAATAAAACATTTTAATAGACAGCATAAGGTATAAGCAAAGATGGAACATATAGATAGATAAGACAGAGTAACAGGAGTAAGAAAATGAGGTACTAATTAAAAAGAGTTGCAAATGAGGTTAGAAAGGGACTTGAATATTATCTTAGCTAGGGTAGGAGTGGATAAATATGTCCTGCTATAGTATGTGCAGTCAGTTTCATTCCGTGTGTGTGTGTGTGTGTGTGTACTGGGCTCCCATGTTTAAAGAGGAATTCTATAACTGCATGTTTTCATAAAAGTACAGTACTTTCATGCTTTTCTCTGTGCAGACTTTTGTTGAGTTTTCAAATTGAAAGTATGTATCTACTTTGACAATTACCCCCTCCCCCAAATCTATGCTTATATTTATTCCTTTTATTTGGGGTGCACTAATTTCCTAGGTTAAAATATGCACATACACTGGAACCTTCAAGAATGCAAGTACTTGGAAAGCCATTCCCAAGCTCACCCTCGGCAACACCTTCTAAAAGTGGGTAAATGTACATGTCCACAAGTTGTAGACATTTAAGTTTACCCACATTTCGGGTGGGCAATTTTAGATCAAGCCAGTTCTGCCAGTAAAGTACTGCTTTACCATGGAAATGCCTTTGAAATTACTCTGTTAATGTTCATTATTTAACTTTTTTATTTTTGCAGTTTGCTCATGGGAACCTACAAATAAGCCCATGGAAAATGCCCAGTACAAGATAAGTGCTAATCCCTATATAAAATACAAAAAAAAGGTTAAAAAATAGGAGTTTAAGCACTCTACAAAGGGAGAAAGACTAGTGAGGATTCCTGCTAGTCGCCGCACTGGTAAGTAAAGAGAACCAACGGCACAGCAGAGCGGTGCTTTTCCACATTAAGGGAAACAACACCGGGAATCTGAAGTCACTTACCTCTATAATAAACAAGCTGTATGAGGCACAGCAGTTTGCAATTGTGTGGTTAGAATTATTGTATAATCACAATATGCTTTAGCATCAATAGCACAGAAAATTATAGCCAAAGTAGATGGTACATATCCACTGAATGAAAATGTAGCCTGAGGTGTAGGGGGAGGCTCATGGGTCATTGGCAGGCCTCTCAAATTCATATTCTAGCCTGCTCCCCACATTAATTACGCCTTTCCTCACCCAGGAACTTCAATAACAACCTGTGTTTCAGAAGACGAAGTGAGTCTCTGTTCGTAGCCTAACTGCAGGGCCGCCGAGAGACTGGGCCAGGCCCGGGACAAGGCCGCCCCCGGGGCCCCCTCCCCCACCCGAGGTCGCCGGGGTCCACCTGCCACCGAGCCCTCCCTCCACCCCCGGGCCCTCTGCACTGAGCTTAAGCGCCTCACCTTTGAAAGCGCAGCAACAAGCAGCGGCAGACCACTCCTTCCTTCCATGTCCCGCCCTCGCGGAAGTTATGTCAGGTGAGGGCGGGACACGGAAGGAAGGAGTGGTCTGCTGCTGCTTGCTGCGCTTTCGAAGGTAAGGCGCTTAAGTTCAATGACAGGGAGCGACGGAGGGCGGGCGGGCCGGACTGCGGCAGTGGCGCCGGGCCCAGGGAATTTTGTCCCCCCTCCCCCTCTCGGCAGCCCTGCCTAACTGATGCATTCTTAAAACCAACTAGTAAGTGTTGTTACGAGAATAGCCTGTGCTGTTCCATCCTAGGGATCTGTGCACATTGTTCTTAACACTTTGCCACTGGTTGGATCATGGAAAAGAAGCCTAGTCAGGAATCGAACTTGGAGCTTCAGCATGGCACAGTGTTATTGTTTGGACAGTTCATTATATATAAATAAATGTATATAAACATAGACATGAAAGAAAGTCAATAAGACAATAAGGTACATTTAGGTATAGCATCTATATCCTAAAGATGTACCTTCTTTATTGTACCCCCTGTCCTTCTCATATATATCACAAAAGATGGCACAGTGTAGCAGTATGCATAGATAGCTAACAGTACTATTATGGCATGGCTGGTATGGTAGGATCCAGGTTTACTATTCCTTATCCATGGAGCCGTTTGGGCCAGAGTGCACTGTGGAGGGTGACATGCTCAGACCTGGGAATAGAGAAGAGACAGTTGCTACTGCTATCGTGGCAGCCCCTGCTGGCAAAGGAGCAATGCTACCTGGGAAGTGGCAAGGGAAAATGCAAGAGAATGCTGAGGGATAAAATGGTGATAAAATAGACCTTTAAAAAAATATATATCATATTATATATTTAATTCCTGGATCATCACCTTGTATCTCTAGAACAAAAACACCATTTTCAAGGGGTAACAGAATTCTTCCAGGCAGAAAATATTAGGGGTAGGGCATCCTTTTGAGAAAGGCATATAACATTTTCTTTTGCTAATAGTTATCCTGTGGTATATATTACAAATCAAGACAATAGCTTTTGTTTTTCATGTTAATGCCTTAGATATAGAGGCATATTTTCAAAGCACATAGACTTTAAAAAAAAGTTATGTGGAGGGGCATTTTTGATAGTGCTTCTAAATCGGACTTTGGACATTTATGCTAAATGTACCAAATAGTAAATATACCCATTTTCGATAAAAGAAAAACCTCTATTTTTTTAAAATACCGTTTCGAAGAAGGTTTTGTGCTTTGTGCGTTTATCTTTTAGGCCATTTTAGACCCCCTCCCCCCCCACAAGTTAAAACACATAAAATCAAGCCATTGGGATGTAGGAGGGGCCAGCATTATTAGCAGACTGGTCAACCAGACAACCCAGGAGAGATAGAGGGCACTGCTATGGACATGATATAAATGCTCCCAGGTACACACTTCACTGTTGCTCTCTTATCTTGTTTGCTAAGCCTTCCAAAACCCACTACCCCCAACTGTATACCACTACAATAGCCCTTATGGGTGAAGGGGGCACCTATATGTGGTTACAGTGGGGTTCTGGTGAGTTTTGGAGGGGTCACAATTTCCACCACAAGTGTAGTAGGTAGGAGGAGATATGAGCCCGGGTCCACCTGTCTACAGTGTACTGCACCCACCACTACAATACTCCATGGACCTGGCTATAACATCTGAGGCTGTCATAGAGGCTAGCTGAGTACTATTTTTATTCACATTTTGGGGGGATGGGAGAGTTAGGGGGAGTCAATCCTGGTATCCCTCCAGTGGTCATCTGGTCTTTTAGGACACCTTTTTGTGTCTTATTTGTTAGAAAAACAGGCCTAGACTGAAATGTTGATGTTTTCACCCCAGATGTTTTGGTTTTGTTCCATTATGGCTGTAAAACGTTCAAGTGTTAGGCACGCCCTAATACCACCTTTGAAATGTCCCTGACATACCCCCTTTGTGATTTGTACACACTGCAGATGAAGTGCATAGAGAGACATCTGCAAAACAGGTTTCAAAAATATCGATTTGGATGTTTATGACACTTTTTGGACGTTTTTCTCTTTTGAAAATGAGCCCCATAGTAACCTATGGAACTTTGTAAGTCTAAGTGTTTTGAAAATGATTCCCTTAGTGTCCTCATATTTTGTAATTTTTTTTCCAAAACTGGGTAGGTTTGTCATATTACCACAATTTCTTGTCTAATTTACTTATGGATCAAAGAATGAAGGGACTAGACAGAAATACACTTGAAGTTACAATACGTAGACATTACAATAAATAACAGCTGATCGTTAATGATGTCACTGCTAAACTGAACTGCCCTTATAGTAAGATATCTTCAAATATGCCTCACAGACATACACAATATAATCTTAAATATTAGTCGCATAGTCATTCTGTATGCTGGTACCGGTGTCCGTGTATCCTCCAGTGTCATCTCTGGTAACAGAGTAAGCTCTTTCCCCTGGTGGGTCCGGTCTCAGGAGCTTGTATGCTGCAGATCTGTATTTCTTTGAAATAAGGTTGTAGAGGATCGGGTTGATGGATGCACTTAGGTAGAAAAGCAGCATTGCGACTATATTAAAGTATTGAGAAAAGTAGAGCATCTGTAGATCTGATGTGTTTATGAATATAATCCTGCCGATATGGAAGGGCAACCAGCAGATTACAAACGCTACAACTACCACAGCTGTAAAACAAGAGAACAGGTAAAACTTCAATCCCATTCAGAGCCTGAAACTGCAGTAAGAATAATTGTCCACTTTTTAATCTGAATGCTGGCACAGTAACACTCAACCAAAGGATATCTAACTGTTGTGTACTTGGGAAGTCTAGTTGTAGTACGTTCCTTTCTTTTATGACCTTTTGGTGAGTAGTAAGAGAAAGTTGAGAAGAAATTCCATTTAATGCCATGATTGTAGCTTGCTGAAGGAATAGCCTGCTGACCTATTAGTAAACCGCAATACAAAAACAAGATATTTTGTGGCCTAAGCATGGTATTCCAACAGAAAAAGTAATACGCAGCTTTTAGCAATAAGATGGGATGGCTCCTTATGTAAAAACAGGCATACTAATTTCTGTGCTTGAATCTTATGAGCCATAGAAATAGGCTGAGTGTAAGTCCTAATCTGAGTCAACATGGATGAGAACTCTGAAATCTTAATTATTTTGTTCCATAGTTTTATATAATAATATAGTTCAAATATTCATATCTTCTTTGTAAATAAGTATGTCCAGAAAAGATATGATTAACCATTACAGTAACTCTTCTGATCTAGGGAGCTGAGCCATGCCACAAATTTTACCAACCACTGGAGAGGAGAGAGATATGTCGGCATGGGGAAGGAAGAGAGGGGAGAAGCTGAACAGGAAAATATAAGTACACAGAGAAAGGGAGATACCGAACATTGGAGGAAGATAGAGGCACAGAGATGGAAGAAGATGGATAGTGGACATGGAGACAATCAGGGGCATTTTCGAAAGAGAAGGGCGCCCATCTTCCGACACAAATCGGGAGATGGGCGTCCTTCTCTCAGGGTCGCCCAAATCGGCATAATCGAAAGCCGATTTTGGGTGTCCTCAACTGCAGTCCATCGCGGGGATGACCAAGGTTCACGGGGGCGTTTGGAAGCGTAGCGAAGGCGGTACTGGGGTATGCTTAAGAGATGGGCATCCTAGGCCGATAATGGAAAAACAGAAGGACGTCCCTGACGAGCATTTGGTTGACTTTACTTGGGCCATTTTTTTCACGACCAAGCTTCAAAAAGGTGCCCGAACTGACCAGGTGACCACTGGAGGGAATCGGGGATGACCTCCCCTTACTCCTCCAGTGGTCACCAACCCCCTCCCACCCTAAAAAAAAATTTTTTCCAGCCCTCTGTGCCAGCCTCAAATGTCATATTCAGCTCCATGACAGCAGTATGCAGGTCCCTGGAGCAGTTTTAGTGGGTGCAGTGCATTTCAGGCAGGCAGACCCAGGCCCATCCCCCCTACCTGTTACACTTGTGGTGGTAAATGTGAGCCCTTCAAAACCCACCCAAAACCCACATCTAGGTGCCCCCTTCACCCCTTAGGGCTATGGTAGTGGTGTACAGTTGTGGGGAGTGGGTTTGGAGGGGGGGTTGGGGGGCTCAGCACCGAAGGTAAGGGAGCTATGCACCTGGATCAATTTCTGAACTCCACTGCAGTGCCCCCTAGGTACCCGATTGGTGTCCTGGCATGTGAGGGGGACCAGTGCACTATGAATTCTGGCTCCTCCCACAACCAAATGGCTTTGGATTTGGTCATTTTTGAGATGAGCATCCTTGGTTTCCAATATCGCCGAAAACCAGGGACAACCGTTTCTAAGTTCGACCATCTCAACATTTAGGTCAACCATCTCTAAGGTCGACCTAAATGTTGAGATTTGGGAGTCCCCGACCGTATTATCGAAACAAAAGATGAACATCCATCTTGTTTCGATAATAGTGGTTTCCCCGCCCCTTCACCGGGACGTCCTTAGAGATGGGCGCCCTTAGAGATGGTCGTCCCCGTTTGATTATGCCCCTCAATGTCAAACGGACAGGAGACCTTGGTGAGTGAGTTAAGAGAAGATGGAGGGAAGCAGAAACCAGAGCCTGGGGCTAACATGATTTGAAAAATAAAATGACCAGACAACAAAAGGTAGAAAAAATAATTGTATTTTTCCATTTTGTGATTAGAATATGTCAGATTTGAAATGTACATCCTGCCAGAGCTGGTGTTAGATATGGCCAGGGCCAGGGGCAGAAATTTGGAAGGGGATCCCAAAGCTTACTACTAGGCTGCACCTTCTTCAGCTTCCAGCTGGCCTGTGGTTCCCTCTGGCCAGGGGGGGCCAAGGGCAGTTGCCCTAGTTGTAACCCCTAACACCATCTGTGGCATGTGCTATCATATTTTGCACAGTGTAGGAGAAAATGCATCTTTTTCTATTTCCCTGGGGATGCACTACATGCAAGGTCTGGCCTCTTGGGATTTTGATTTAATTTGTTTATGGTTTGTGGACACTTATTCTGTATTTGCCATTTGTGTTCTGTGTGTATAACCAAAATATTGTTCAGGAGAATCCGCCTAAGCGGAGAACTGAAACGTCCCACGAGAAAACACGAAAGTGTAAAAAGAAAAGGTGGGAGGTTGATCACAGATACCAAAGACTGAAAAGATTAATCCTGAAGTAAAAACGTTTATTGATTAAAAAACTCGACACAAATGTTGTGTTTCGGCTGCTAGGCCTGCATGAGGAGTCTGTATAAACTGAAACATCCAATGTCCTGAAATACAGAATGATCTGTGTACGTGTAATAATGTCCAATCCCTTATTGTAGAGGGTTGGATAATGGTCTTTAAAAGGACCCTTTATTTAAAAAAAGTTGTTCTTTGCCAGTGAAGTTTATTTTTGACTTGACACAAATGTTGTGTTTCTGCCGCTAGGCCTGCATGAGGAGTCTGTATAAACAGAAAACATCCAATTTCCTGAAATACAGAATGATCTGTGTACGTGTAATCGTTTATTGTTTATTTATTTTCTATACCGTTTCTTGTTGCATACACAATAATAATGTCCAATCTTTTATTGTAAAGGGTTGGATAATGGTCTTTAAACACAACGTTTGTGTCGAGTCTTTTAATCAATAAACGCTTTTACTTCAGGATTCATCTTTTCAGTCTTTGGTATCCGTGATCAACCTCCCACCTTTTTGTTTTTACACCAAAATATTGTTAGCATGAATTTTCTATGTAGTATTCTGTAGTAATTGGCTTGTTCAGTTTTCTCGATAGGTGTATTGATATTTTAGAGCCCTACTGAAATATTTAGGTCCCTAAAATATCATAGGTAGGATCCTTGTTTTGGATGTTAGTGTTGGCATGATAGATTTGCTCTAGGTTCTGAGTGACTGTTTGTTTGTTAGATTTTTGTACTATACAATATGCCTGTTATTAAGCTAACACTAGAAACAAATGTTTTTGTAAGGTGAGTTTTATAGGGAAATGGCCTAGCCCTGCTCTGTGGATGCAGAATATTTGGGGGAAGCATATGTGTGTTGGAGGACTGTGGCTTAAATGGAAGATGAAGAGTGCACCCTCTTGTACTTTTTCCTAGCCCTCAACGTGGCCTGCAGCCACTGAAGCCAGCACTGAAGTTATTGGGAGTGGGGTAGGTGTTCGGTAGGGGCAGGGGTAGGGCATGGGTGCATCAGGTGGCAGGTGTTTCTCTAGTGCCACCCATTCAATCTGTTGGCCTACCCAAAAATTGCCTTCTGGCTTAGCCACTGGCTGCTAGACTAACAAAGAACCCCCAGGTGTTATGGAGGGGGGAAAGGAAGAGTCAGACTATGCCATTTGTGGTGTGTGTATGTGGGGGGGGGGGGTTGTGCTTAAGGAGGACTAGTATGGGGTGGGTAGTGTCCAGGGATGGTACTGAAGTTCTGATGGTGGTGGGGGGGGGGGGGGCAAAAGTGTCAAGGAAGGGTTAGGAAGGTGTGGAACTATTGCAGCAGGTTTCTTTTTTTTTCATTTTGGCAGCACTATGGCCCATGTTCCATGCCTGTGCAGTTAGCACAGATGCAGTTGCATTATTATTATTATTAGCATTTGTATAGCGCTACCAGACGCACGCAGCGCTAAACACCTGATACAAAGAGACAGTCCCTGCTCAAAAGAGCTATCTGCTGAGGCATGAAATGTGAGACTGCACATTATTTTCAGGGCATATGCTGGCCGTGCCCCTGCAATTACCACACAGGCTTTGCAGTTAAAGCACCTTAAAGTTTGCAGTTAATGTATGTTAAGTGCAAAAACGTACTACACATTAGTAAAAGGGCCCTATGTATTTTATTTCTGTTTTATATGGGACAAAATCACACATTTTTCTAAAAAAAAAAAAAATTATATATATATATCGGAGCTGGACTTTATGATGGACCTATGATCTGTTATTTTGAGATTCACATCAGTCATATTAAAGCATTTGCTACAACTAGACTTCACAACTATATGACAGATTTCTTATTCATTATATTATATTGTGGCTTGGTTGGTTGTTTCCTCCCTTTTCAAAACATTCCTTGAAATTTTCTAAAGTTTTACAGTTACACTAGCATGTGGGCTGATACAGTACCAATAACAGTCCAGTCAGAGGAAAATACACATTACTTAGCAAAGTTAGCAATGGAACACTGAAATGTTACATTAGACATTCAGTTAACTGCACTTTGGTCATATATACTTGTTTAAGAAACAAATGTAAATGGTATAACAGAACTGTTACTGAGAAAGTTTTAAAGAGCTGCATGGTGAGTTATATAATAATTATCATGTATGCTGTGGTAATCTGTTAATGACTAATTTCAAGGCACAAAAATACATTCTTTTAACAGATGTCTGCATTGAATAAGTATTTGTTTAAGACAGAACAATTGTATTGCCATATCTGGTTGTTTCAGGCACATTAAATGGACTTTTTTTTTTTTTTTTTAGCTTTTGATGTACACACCAGCTGGTCCTATTCTTTCCATTTTCACTATGCAGGTAAAACCAGGGGTTAAAAGAATTAGTAAGAATATTTGACAGTGAATGCTCTACCTCCGTCTGTGTCTCCTCCTCATGCAGTTCTGTGAGGCTGTGACCGTTTTGGAAAGCAGTTGAGAGATTTTTATTTCCACTAATCTACAAAGTTACTATTTTAAATTGAGTTTTATGATGATAATTATAACAGCAGTGAGTGGCAGGAGAAATACATGAAAGAAAGATCGAACCAATATGAGGAAGGGTAAAAGAGTTCCAGGGTACAGAATCCCAGCAACAGGAAGATCATGTTAAAAAGTGACATGTTTACAGTGGAGCACTATTTCAGAAATTCTATAAATTGGCACCTCAGTTTATGTGCCCCAATGCCCTGTGCCTAGTCCAATTCTATAATGCCATCTTGGCACCGAGATTCCATTATATACAATAGCAGTATAAGAATGCATTTGTATGCCCATGTGCTGCTGCAACCCTCTAATGCCATGTCAATAGCAGGTGTAAGTTGGCTTGCTTAGGTGCACCAAGTATAGTTTATAGTATTCTATAAACTATGCACATACCTGGCACATATATCTGTGTTCTACTTATGCACCACCTATGTGTTTATCCCTCTTGCAGTTATGCACTAAGGCACTACCTTATAGAACTTAGTGCACAAAGGTGCCTACCACTGTTCCCTCTAAGTTGGTAGTCCTCCAACTGCATCGCTACCAGTAGGGGGCAGTGCTTCAATATTGTGTTTTTAATCTCCAAAGACAGGCAGGTTCCCTGGATTCCTGCAGAGCTTGTCTTTCCCTCAATATTGAGAATATGATAGTAAAACAGCACTCCCCACTGGCATGGATGTATGCGGAGGACTCCCACTTAGCTTAGAGGGAACAGGCACCACTTTATAGAATTGCCCCCATAGCTCACTTGTGCTTCCTCCATTGGCAGACTTGAGCACATCTACCCGAACCAGCTGCAGGGGGGTTGTGTAGGTGGATGTTGCATGTGGAGTGTGTGGGTATCTCAGTGCTGTAGCAAGGGCTAATGGCAACCCCCGGGCGGGTCGCCGCTGTGCACCCCCCCCCCCCCCGGGTGCAGCACGGCGCGACCCCCCCCTCTGCGGTTGTACCCCTCCGGAGCGCAACCCCCCCCCCCCCGGAGCGCATTCTTACCTGCGGGAGGGCCGATCCGCCCCGATTGCACATCACTCGGAGCTGCGTCGGCCCCGCTGGTTCCTGCTCTCATCTGCTCCGGAACAGGAAGTAACCTGTTCCGAGGCAGAGGGAGCAGGGAACCAGCGGGGCCGGCACCCCTCGAGCGCGTGCACTCGGGCCGGACGGCCCCTCCCGCCCCCCCTTCCTGCGCTACTGGTGTATCTGTATATATAAGTAGAGGGTGTATATGGGAGTGTGTTAAAGAGAGGAGTTGAATGTGATGTGTCTGGGGTTGGGATACCATAAGTAATTGTGTAGTGGGGCATGGGGCCATATACTTTTCCTCTTTCACTCTTCTCTGCACTCCATGGTCTTTTCTTCTCTACCCCCCTATTGCTCCTTCCCCTCAACTTTCCCTCCTCCTTTCTTCTATTTACTCCTTTTTCTCTCTTTTGCTTTCTAATCTATGTTCTCTCCGATTCCCCCCTTACTTCACTGATGCACCCATTTATCTCTCCTTCCCCTTCTACCCCCTTCCCTTCCTTTTGCTTCCCTCTCCTGTTAATTTCCATCTCCTTATGCTACTCATTTTCTCTAGCACCCTGCCCTCTTCCTCACAATGCTACTAAAAGCAAAGAAATTAAACAAAAATCACCTCTATCCTATATGCACAGGTTCCAAATACTTCAGTGCATAGTTTCTCAAGCAGAGGCAAAGCTAGGTGGGTCACCAGGGGAGCAGCCGCTCCCCAACAAACGGACTTCTGACAGTGCCAGTGCCTATTTGTCACTTGATCTGTCACATTTAAAATATGCACCAGCGCCGTCAGCAGTCCACTCTCCGCTCCCCCCCACACCCTCAACCTGGCTACGCTACTGTTCTCAAGCCTTGCTGGAGTATCCTCCAGCCAGTCTGGTTTTCAGGTCATCCATAATGAATATGTATGAGATAGATTTGTATGCATATTTACCTCATGCATATTAATTGAAGGTATCATGAAAATCAGACTGGCTGGGAAATACTCCAGGACCAACTTGAAAAACAGTAGTTCAGTTAACCAAGTTCAGACTCCAGGTACTAGCCTTTAAGGTCCTTAAAGGATGTGTACCACTTTGCCTCAGTTGTTACCTCAGCTCTTATATGCTTCCATGCTCTTAGGTTCACTGATTGTGCCAACACTCAAAGACATGTGCCTCACAGATGCTAAAAACGTTCCCTCAGGATCAGACCAAAGCCTACCCCTATGGAATACTTGATCACTGACCACTGCTATAGCACCGTAATCTACAAATTCTTCAGGAAATACTAAAACTCTGTCTCTTTGGAGTGGCTGTCTAGAAATGGAGACAGAACTACCTGGTTTGGATATGTAGAAAATATATAAGAGTTATTTTAAACAGTTGACATAGCAAAACTGCTCTAGCATCCTAAATACTGAATCCCCCATATCCCCTTTTCCTTCCTCGTTACCTATTCCCTACTTCACATTTTCAACTTCTCTTAATCCTTCCCTGGCCCATACTGCATTCCTTTATCCTAACAACTTTAAATTTCTGGACTCCCCATCTGCCGTTCTCCCTGTCCTTTGTTGTCACCTATCGTATCTTATTCTCAAAGATCATGTATTCTGCTACGTACCGGGCTTTATTTCAGAAACTTCAGGCAGATGTTGATTTTACACCATAAGCATATAAAAACAAACAAGCTGTAAATGCCCTTGAACAAGTAACCGATTCGATGATGCTGATGAATATGGACAGTATGCAGTGAAAATAAACTTTTCAAAATGTTTTCACTTACCCAAAATCTTTACTGTTTGCTTGTGGCTCTTCTCCCTGGTGGCAGCATATGAGCCCTTGTTCTTCCATAAAGTTCTCCCTGTGAAACCAGAAAGGATATTTAAAATGGTGCCCCCATTGCTAAATGTCACAACACCAGACTGCAGAGCAGTAGCGTAGCCAGACCTCAATTTTTGGGTGGGCCTGGGGGTGGACTGGGTGGCATGACCCACATATTTCCTCTCTGTCCATCCCCCTCTCGTAAAGATAAATACCTGGGCTGGCGGGGATCTCCGGGCTCTGCCAGCTGAAGAATCTTCTGGAGGCCCCCAAGGCATGAAAAGTCTCATCCCTGCGCCAGTCACCAGCGTGGTGGGAAGCATCGTTCAGCAGCATTGCCTGGGTGCCTGCCTGCCTTTTAAAATAATTTGTCTCCCCAGGCTCTGCTGCATTTATTCTTCGCCCGTTGCAAAGCGCTGCCATTCGCACAGGCTTGCTCTGCTCCCCTTTGCTGCGTCCATCCGGTCCTCTCTGATCCACTTCCTGTAGTGGATACGTTAGGGCCAGATGGACGCGGCGAAGGGGAGCAGAGCTGCCTGTGCGAACGGCAGCGCTTTGCGATGGGTGAAGAAGTAAATGCAGCGGAGACTGGGGAGACTAATTATTTTAAAAGGCAGGCAACGCTGCTGAATGCTGCTTCCTGGACCCGGCAGAGCCGCGGGAGAAAAGGCAGTGACAGAAGCAGGATGTTGGATGGGCGGGCCTGGAGGGAAAGTGGCTGGGCCTGGGCCCGTCCAGGCCTGCCCGTGGCTACGCCCCTGCTCCAGAGATCATCTGATTTTCATTTGTTTAAAGATATTCATTCAGGAAAGAATTTCATTGAGGGGGGTCTTTTACAACGTGGTGGTAAACCCAACACGGGCTTACTGCTGGCTATCTAAACTACTGCCGGCCCAACGCAGTCACCGGCAGTAGTTCCGGGTTGAGCTGCAGAGTCATTTCTGGACGCTCCAGAATTTTAAACATTTTTTCTAGTACGGCAATAACCAGATGGTAACTGGGCATTGCCACGTGCTGTCTGGTTACCACTGGGTTACTGCGGGAGCCCTTACCGCCACCTCAGTGGTTGGCGGTAAGTTCTCCTCCTCGCTGCATGGCCACTCAGAATAGATAATACTTCAACCTCCATAGTTGATGGGATGGTATCCTCTGGGAGCTGATCAATTATCTATAGTTTCCTCAGGGATTCCACAGTGTCTTGTAAATATCTTAGGATGCTGGTGGTATTGGTTTAAGGATGGATTCCATGTAGCTCAATAGTGGGATGCCCAGTGTTCCCCAATTTATGCATTTTGGGTAGTAGATAGAAGGTACCTAGTTGAAGCTCTTAGGGGTGGCACAGGATGATTTACCAGTGAGGTTCAGGAAACAATCACTTCAGGAGATTGTGTAATTCCTTTTGATATTTTCTAGGGGGGTCTGAGGACAGGGGCTTGTAGAAGAGTTGCCTGTCTGCATCCTGTGAATATACCAATCCCTTTATGACAACCACAAAGACTTCTATTGTCAGCGTCTTTGAGGTTGCGGGTGGCATTGTATTCTCCAGGGCTTAGGTTATTGAGCAAACAATGTGTTTTGTTGATTATATTAGATTGGAGCTGGAGCAAAAGAATCCAATGCCAATATCAAGTCCAGTGTTGCAACCATCTATGAACGTCAGCTGGATTGACTGCATTTCTAATGCCCTCACTTTAGAAGTTCTATTTCCGATTACACATGTATATTGCAAACCGCAAACCTGATTTTAGAGAGCCAGTATTTACACATGTAAATCTTCTCTGTGTGTAGATTGCGAGAGGGTGTGGTTTAGGTGGGTCTTGGATAAACCAAAATCGACATATGTGTTTCACATTTCAGGAAAGGAATGCACATGTACATCCCAACAATATCAACATATGTAGAGTTTCTCCCTGGCATGTACAGGTTTTCTAAAAGTGCTCATTTCAGGCAGTCCTTTGCAGGAGGGATTAAGATGGGTATATTCCCTTAATCCCCCATTGTGTATTTTCCCTCCAAATTGAACAAAGACTGCAACCGCTTCAGTTAATTAGGAGCATCCACATGTGTAGATACCCAAAATGGAAAACATGCACATGCAAGTGTCAACATGCACCCATGCAAGTTCTGAATACCATGTCCAGCACTCACACATGTAGGTTGCTGTTTCCTCCATTGATGTTTTCTGCATGTGAAATGGTTGCTTTCCACCCCATGGGCATATACACATATACATGCATTCCTGGCTTTATTTTAGAAAAGGCTCTATATCGGCAGATCCTTTTCTTTCTAAAATACTACTGGAACTGTGTGTTGGTCCTGAGCTGGATGAATCAATTCAGATTTCTGTGTTCTAAGATGGGCCTCCACATCTGCAAAACTATTAATTTACTTGTGCACCAAATACTGCAGCAAATCTGCACAGTTCAGGGGGAAAATACCAACATGAGGATTCCATGGCAAATTAAGGCATTCATTTTATTTTAGTTTTTTTTTTTTCTTTTTGAAGCCCAGAAGTTTTCTTCTGCTTCTAGGTTTTGTTTTTTGTTACATTTGTACCGGGTGCTTTCCACTCATGGCAGGCTCAATGTGGCTCACATGGGGCAATGGAGGGTTAAGTGACTTGCCCAGAGCACAAGGAGCTGCCTGTGCCTGAAGTGGGAATCGAACTCAGTTCCTCAGGACCAAAGTCCACCACCCTAACCACTAGGCCACTCCTCCAAAACATCTAGAATCCAATGCCACAAGCCTTCTACCACAAGTCCCTGGGGATTTCGTTTTACTTATTTTATATCCTCTCCGAATTCATCACAGTAACAGTCCTCAGCCAGGAACTATGCATCAGGCTCCTAGCCCCTGGAATAAGGAGCTCTAAATCCAGCCACTAGGTGTTGCCATTGTTCAGGGACTGTAAATGCTGCTTCTGTTGGATCCCCAGCCCCTGCCATGCCAAGTAGCAGTCATCCCAGTAATCAAGCCCAGGTTTCTGTTTGGCTTTACCACTGAGCCACCAAGCTCACCCCCAAGGGATTGTACTCTTAAAAATAAAAGCAGCATAGATTTTGCCACAAGCTGCAGCCAACCTATTGTATTCCTTTTAAAGATACTTTGACTAAACTTTTGTCAGAAAAAGTGTAGCAAAGTTGTTCTCACCACCCTCGTTTCCTCTTCAGACCCATAGAATCTTACAGTTCTCACAGAGATACATTTGAAACCTATTTTTGCAGTTTTGAAGAATTCCTGACAATTGTCGTTCATGAACATTTGCTGACTGAATTCTGTATTTTTAGAACTTGCAGATTTCACAGGGGTTAAGATACATTTGAGGACTATATGCTCCCTGTGAAAATGTAACGCTCCTATGGGAGTCCAGCTCCTGGGTAGCACATTAAAGATGCACTTACCCCAAATATCAAGGGTTCGCTTCTTGTTCTGTTCTTCCGAATTTGCAGCACTAGGCACCCTAATCCTGTACTTCCTTTTATGCAAAATTCTGCCTAGGAAGGCATAAAGAATATTTAAATATAACATGACAATAGGAAAAACAAGATCACTTTTAGGATATGAATATCTGATCTTTATGGCACAGTCAGAACTTGTTTTTATCCCATCAATCAATCATCTGTGTGTAATAGGTTTCTCTCTCAAGGTACGTCTCCAAAGGGGTCGTTTGAGAAGTTCGGTACTCTTTATCTTCAGTTGATCTTATTGAAAATCTTTTTCATTAATTGAATATAGAAACAGCAGCAAACGAAACACAGGAAAAGTGGAACAGATACATATACACACAACCCCCTCCCCCATCGCAATAACCATCGATAATGTAGAGAGGGCTTTTGCTCTTACAGCCCTCTCTAGCCAACACACAGTTGAAAAAAGCGCCCTTATCCAACTATCCCTAAACCCCCCCCCCCTTTTTCCCAACTCTGTACGAAAAGACACACACACAAAAAAGAAAGAAAGAAAAGAGAAACCCATATTTTCAGTTGATTTTAACACAAGTGAAAATTACTCTTATGTATACACGGAGTTTATTCTCTTAACTTTAAAATATATTCAGATATTTCCTTGACAAGTGGAACAACCCATTTCTTTGAAAGATAATATATGTGTACTTCCCAGAAAAGCAGAATTGGTTCTTATAAAAACTCTGAAACCCATACCCTGAACCTAGCTTTTAATCTGCAGTTTTGTCAATAAAATTAGCTAGTGCAAATGGTTTTGAATAATCCATGATTACGCTACATCATAAATCCAAAGAACATGGCATTTTCTCACACACAGTTTTCGGGCCAATGCTAGCTATTGTTTTAACGCTTAGGCTTTACAAAGAATACCATCAATTCCATCTTCATCTTCCATACATACATACAGCTACTTTGGACGTCTGCACCCTATACTGAAAGACTTCGGATAAGCTGAAAAGAAGAAATATTACAAAACAATAATACATACCGCGATAAAAGTGTGCCACTTACCCCAGATCCTAACTGCATGCTTATGATTTCTGAACTCTTTCTTTGCAGCATCAGACTCTCGAATTCTGTCCTTGCTCTTCCACAGGGTTCTCCCTATGAAGCTGTAAAGTATGTTCAGGCAGAACATGGGGATAAAGAAATAAATGGTGGTCACCCAAAGTAAAATGTTGAGGAGCCCAGATTCCTTGGCATATCTGGTGGGTTTGCATTCCCAGCTGGTTTCAGACGGGTCTGTGACGTTTTCCGGTTCTGTCCCAGCCAGGAAAAAAAAAGGGCCAGCAGAGAGCAAGGCGAAAGCCCAGAGGAAAACGATCACCGCCTTCACTCTTCTCTTGGTGATGAACACTTTAGCTTTCAGGGGGAAGCAGATCGCCAAATATCTTTCAATGCTCAATGCCGTTATGTGCAGGATGGTAGAATAAGTACATCCTTCGCCAATAAAATGGAAAAATCTGCACAGGAAGTCCCCAAATATCCAAGGCTTTGATCGCCAAAGACGGTAGAGGTCAAAGGGAGGCAGAAAAGGATAATCATGTCTGACACAGCCATGCTGGACAATAGAAGTTGGTGG